>NW_004444182.1:2428198-2460296 GCF_000243295.1 Trichechus manatus latirostris
AAGACCCCAGACACCACTCACCAAAGTAGGATGCGGAACATTTTCTTAATAAGCTTTGTTATGCCAATTGACCTAGATGTCCCCTGAAAGCATGGTTCCCAGACCCCTACCCCTGCTACTCTGTCTCTCAAAGTATTTGATTGTATTCAGGAAACTTCTTAGCTTTGGTTTAGTCCAGTTGACAAGGCTGTAATCTTTACGGAAGTACGGAAGCAGACTGCCACTTCTTTCTCCTGTGGAGCCACTGAGTGGGTTACAACCACTGACTTTTTGGTTAGCAGCCAAGTACTTAACCACTGCATCACTGGGGCTCCTCATGGGAGCAATTTACAACTCTACAAATTTTAGACAACTGATAGTGATGCAAAATAATTTTTGTCTCTAAACATGCAAACGATTTCCTGCCCAGTAGAGGTCCAAACGACTTCCCTCCCCCACTGTAAAAGAATGTAATTTGGCCTCCATTTGTACATTCATTTCCATATTCCTGATCTATAAATATGTCTGTTCTTTGGATTCCCTTTTGAACCAGTTATGACATTTGCCTGGTACCTCACTGCAATGCATGTTTATTTTTATATCCGTATGAAGTCATTCTTTAAAAATTGTCTCTTTTAACAGTAATCCAAAAAGACCAAATCCACAGCTGTCAAGTCAATTCCAACTCATAGCGACCCCGTAGGGTTTCAGAGGCTGTAAATCTCTACAGAAGCAGACCGCCACATCTTTCTCCCGTGAAGCCGCTGCTGGTTTCGAATCACCAACCTTTTGATTAGCAGCTGATCGCTTTAACCACTGGGCCAGCAGCACTCAGTAAAAAAGAAATATATTACTTTTATTTATTTATTGAACAAATAAATACACTGATTTTTATATCCTAAATTAAACCTCTCTCTGACATTCATCCTATCTCAAACGTGATCATGATGATAACTTGCCTGAGGGTGGATGTAGGTCAGGAACAGAAAATACAACTATAGTTTCCTACCTACTTTGTGACCCTGAAAACAAATGAAGCATTCATGAAACTAACTGCTAAATTTTGCCATTTATACCCTTTACACTCTGAATGTTAAAATGTGCTTAATCTCAAAAAGTCAACCGTTTCATTCCATCACGTCTTGACCAGGCTTGCTTTCTTGCAGACCCAAGTAATCATCTGTAGCTTTAAAATCAGTAGCAATAGTAATCCAAATATCTTAAGCTTTATTAATCTTAATTTTTATAAACAATAAAACAGTAAAGTATATTATTGTGGACTTGAGTTACTGTAAGTGTGCAATTCTCACACTTATAATGAAAAGTGTATAACACAAAGACCTTTCATATTTAGTCTTTATGAAAAGGCTTGGATTTTAATCATCTAAAGCTGTTTTTACTGAAAATGAGTTTTAAACTTTAGCACACCAATTAATATCCTTTTCTTCACTTGTCTCTGTGATTTCAAGTTAGTTGACTCAACATCACTTAAATTATCTACTTCTCTAAGTCTAAAACAAAGGCTAGAAACTATTTATAAAAGTAATTTGAAAATGGTTAGAGTGAGAAACTAGAAATATTAGTATAAACTAGTTGTCACTGAATTGATTCCAACTCGTAGTGACCCCATGTATGTCGGAGTAGAACTGTGCACCACAGGGTTTTCAGTAGCTCATTTTTCAGAAGTAGATCACTAGACTTTTATTCAGCAGCACCTCTTGGTGTACTCAAACCTGGAACCTTTCGATTAGCAGCTGAATGCATTAACCAGTTGCAAAACCCAAAGGCTTCAAGCAGTGCTATAAAGCTGTCTAAATTAGGCTTGCCTACCCCATTAGGTTTACTTGGAAGTTTGATATCATTGGGCTCAACTAGTCTTACTCTTATAAGACTGAAGACAAGAGAGTTAAGATCTAAACGTATTAGCAGAAAATAAATGCCTATGCTGGAATTACTCATATATACTTACACATATACGGTTTTTTTTTTTTTTTTCTCATCAATATTCCTCATTATTTATTTAAATGAAACATCACACAGCCATAAAAGAAGATAAAAAGAAAATAATTTTCAGGGTTAAAATGTTACTTTCCTACCTACAAACTCTGCTTTCTCATTATGACCTTTTAATTGATTCTCCTTCAATCTAACAGAGGTAAAAAGAATAGATTGATAATAAATCCCACAGAGAATCTACACATGCAAGCAACCCATGTAGATAAAGCTGCAATGCCACAAAGATATTGCCGTTATTAATGAGGCACTATTAATAGATTTCACTAAACTGGAGAAAACAATGAGCAAGGATGTTAGGAGGCTGACCTCTGCAACTGGAAGACGACTAAGTTAGTTATATTTTGTTTTAAAAATATTCTATTGAAAGGAAACCAGATATCTCGGGGCTACATTTAAATTAAGGAGTCCTGGTGGCACAGCGGTTAAGCACTTGGCTGCTAACGGAAAGGTCAGCAGTTGGACTCCACCAGCCTCAGTCTCTGAAAAGAACACGACAGATTAAAGTAAGCACAGGGTTTTATTGCTAAATTCTGTACAGATACTGAAAAGATGATTTCCCTCTGGTATGTCATCCTGAGACCAGTGTATTTTTAGTGATCTCATATTAATAACAAATTACATCCTCAGACCATGAAGAAAACAAGAGTGCCTTAATATTATTATTTACATACCTTGAGATTGATAACGAGTTTCATTTATAAGAATTCAGATTTTATTAATTAGGTGCTCTATATAAGGAGCACTGATTGCATGATGATTAAGCACTTGGCTGCTAACAAAAGGTCAGCAGTTCAAACCCATCAGTGGCTCCTCGGGGGAAAAAAAACCTGATGATCTCCCCGAAAGATTACAGCCTAGAAAACCCTATGGGGCAGTTGTACTCTGTCCTATAGGGTCGTTATGAGTCAGAATTGACTCGACGGCACACAACAACAACAGCATATATAAGATATTTTAAGATAAAATTACCCCTTTTATCTCTGAACTCCTATAAAGAGCTCCATGATTGAAGAAAAGAGGAAAGAATCATATGGAGCTAGACTCTAATAGTGTACAAGAAATATCCTATCTAGCCCTGCATATCTTTTACAAAATGTATGTTTATGTAAAAATATTTTAAAAGTTGCCCCCCAAATAACACCTATATGCCCTTTCTACATACAATGAAACCCACCTTCGAAAATATTGTTTTCCATAAGTGGCTGAATGCAATGCATTATTTATCTCGAAGAGAAAGAAATCTTAAACTGGGTAATTCCCTATATCCCTGAATCTCTGAAAGCATAATGCCAGCAAAAGGTACACAAAGACTTTTTTTGGTAGGGTGGTGATCTGATAAATCAAAAGTAATGCTACTGTTGGCCACCAGGACGACAGAATCGAAAGGACTACAAATAAGTGGTCTTTACAATAACTGTGTCATTAGAATGCTGTTTGAATGCTTAAATAGCCTTTCCTTTTCTCTGACAGAACAATTTCAGAACCTCTCACCTGCACATACATCATTTTGCCCTTGTTAGAACTTTTCACATGCATCAAATCTCTGAAGCCTCTCCCAATCTCTTTGATCAGGAAAATCAGACTCAAGCATAGTAGAAACCACTTGTTCATTTTTCATAGGAGGTATAAACAAATCAACATTTCATGAGGTCAGTTATAATCTCCTAAAATGCTACATCCATCATATTGAAAAGGGTACATTAAGCCTTGTAGTTCTCTTTCTCTAAAATTAGACCTTTTTTTTTCATTCACTAAAATTATCACAGGAGTCAAGAGTTGAAGTAAAGTTCTTGAGTAACATATTGTCTGAGGAAGGGTTTTCCAGGGATACTTATCATTTTCTTGACACCTCATTAAGAACTGTTATGTAAGAATAGGACACAAATGTCCTGCATGCTTGGGGCTAATTCACTATTGAAGGTAAACACACAACAAAATTAAAGGGCAGTAGTTATTTTCTGATAAATTTTACCAATGACTTCAGCAATAAAATAATTTCTAGACAACTTTTGAAATCAAATTAAGGGTCACTGAAGTTGCAGAAAAAAAGAAAAAGAGAGTTCCTAGATGGGAGAAGCACTCAGCACAGATTGGGACAAACCCAAGGACTATTGTGTCCTCAGTTACTACATTATAGCCTGGCGATGCAACAGTTCATTTACAAGGAATATATTACAGGAGGCTGTTTTAAAAGATCCAAATGATAAATATTCCCATCCTGTTGTTTTTACAATAAATGTCTTACTGTAATAATGGAAATTACAGTCTTCACCTCAAAAACTTCTGGAAAAATCAGCCATCACAAGCTTTTAAAACCATTTCTCTATTCCTTATGGATTTCTTTTCCCTCAAAATTCACTTTATTAAACATCTGATCAGTTTTAAAATGTTAGAAATAGTGTTTTTCAAACACATGTGTGAGGAATGATATGCATTTTTAATAATGAAGATATGCTCATGTTCAATATTTTTATTTTCTTTATGAAGACAAATCCTCAACTGAACCAATAAGCAACATCATGATAAAAGGAGAAAATATTTAAGTTATCAAGGATTTCATTTTACTTGGATCCACAATCAATGCCCATGGAAGCAGCAGTCAAGAAATCAAATGATAGTATTGACTATGCAAAGAAGGAACTCCGTTTCTACTATAACATTCAAACTTTTTTAGAATATGAAATCATTAACTCATTGGTAAACAGCTTTTAGTTAACTACCGAATATTAATTATCAAACAGTAATAACAGCTAGCACCCACATTGCTAGAAAATTCTCTTTAAGAACTACAGTATTTTACACAACATTTGATTCAAGTTAATTTTGTGGTAAATTTGCACAGGAGAATATTAATATGTAAATATTTAGAAGTATAAATGTAATACTTAAGAAGTTACTGTTAGCCTTTTGCACTTGAAAAGTGAAAGCACATGAACTATTTCACATTCATTCCTACTGAAGGCTGTAGTCTTTGATCTTCATCAGTTAGTGTTTTAAGTCCTCTTCACTTTTAGCAAGCAAGGTTTTGTTGTCTGCATACCAAAGGTCATTAATGAGTCCTCCTCCAACCCTGATGCCATGTTCTTCTTCATATAGTCCAGTTTCCTGGATTATTTTACCATCATGCAAATTGAATAAATATGGTGAAAAGATACAACCCTGACGTACACCTTTTCCAATTTTAAACCATGGAATATTCCCTTGTTCTGTTCGAACGACTGCCTCTTGGTCTATGTACAGGTTCCACATGAGCACAATTAAGTGTTCTGGAATTCCCAGTCTTCACAATGTTATCCATAATTTGTTATGATTCACACAGTCTAATGCCTTTGCATAGTCAATAAAACACCGGTAAACAACTTTCTGCTCTTCTCTTGGCTTTCAGCCAAGATCATCTGACATCAGAAATGATATCCCTCATTCCATATCCTCTTCTGAATCCAACTTGAGTTTCTGGTACTTCCCTGTGGATGTACTGCTGCAACTCCTTCTGAATTATCTTCATCAAAAATTTACTTGCATGTGATTTTAATGATATTGTTTAATAATTTCCACATTCTGTTGGATCACATTTTTTTGGAATGGGCACAAATATGGATCTCTTCCAGTTGGTTGGCCAGGTAGCTGTCTTCCAAATTTCTTGGCATAGGCGAGTGAGCACCTCCAGTGCTGCCTCTGTTTGTTGAAACATCTCAACTGGAATTCCATCAATTTCTGGAGCTTTGTTTTTTGCCAATGCCTTCAGTACAGCTTGAACTTCTTCCTTCAATACCATCGGTTCTTGATCATATGCTAGCTACTGAAATTACTGAACTTTGTTCAATTCTTTTTGGTACAGTGATTCTGTGTATTCCTTCCATCTTCTTTTGATGTTTCCTTAGTCATTCAATATTTTGCCCATAGAATCCTTCAAAATTGCAACTCAAGGCTTGAAATTTTCTTCAGTTCTTTCAGCTTTAGAAATGCTGAGTGTGTTTTTCCCCTTTGGTTTTCTAACTCCAGGTCTTTGCACATTTCATAATAATTCTTTACTTTGTCTTCTCGAGCTGCCCTTTGAAATTTTCCATTCAGCTCTTTTACTTCACCTTTTCTTCCATATGCTTTAGCTACTCTAGTTCAAGGGCAAGTTTCAAAGTTGCTTCTGACATCCATTATTTCTTGTCTTTTTAATGACCTTTTGCTTTCTTCATGTATGATGTCCTTGATGTCATCCCACAACTCATCCGGTCTTCAGTCATTGGTGTTCAATGCTTCAAATCTTTTCTTGAGATGGTCTCTAAATTTAGGTGTGATATACTCAGAATCATGCTTTGGCTCTCAAGGACTTGTTTTGATTTTCTTCAGCTTCAACTTGCACTTGCATATGAGCAATTAATGGTCTATTCCCCGGTCAGCTCCTGACCTTGTTCTGACTGATGATATTGCTTCTCGATTGTCTCTTTCCATAGATGTAGTCGATTTGATTCCTGTATATTCCATCTGGTGAAGTCCATGTGTATAGTTGCTGTTTATGTTGTTGAAAAAAAGTATTTCCATTGAATAGGTCACTGATCTTGCAAAATTCTATCATTTGATCTTCAGTGTTGTTTCTAATATGCAAAAGCAAAACTGATGATCCTCTTTTTCCTAAAAATTCTCTATTCATTATATAAAGTGTTATAAGAAATGAATTTTAAAAGCTCTGTGGTGTAACATTATCCATTCATTTATGGTTATGAAATACTTACTGAAATTCCAGATAAGTTTCAGCCTTACATTTTCTCAGACCGCTCTCCAACTAGGAGCTTGCTGTATTTATTTGGTGAAAGAGGTCTCCTGGCCTGGCAACATTTGGCATTCTGCTTCTGTGGCTTTCTGTCTCGATCTCTTGAATCATGTAGTATGTATTTGTATGTGGCTTCTTCCCCTTACCATTATGTTTGTGAAACACATCCATGACTTCGAGTGCAGCAGCAGTATATTTTTTTCCATTACTGCATAGTATTCCACTGGGTGAATACATCACAATTTATTTATGCTTTTTGGTATTGGTGAGCACTTAAGTTGTTTCCAATTATTTTTTGTTGTTGATGTAGATAGTGCTACCATTAAGAATATATGGTACACACATGTGTACAGTGCTACTGGGAACATACCCAGGAATAGAATTGCTGCTAATATGGTAGGCCTGTGATCTACATTAATGGATACTATCAAATCGTTTTCTAAAATGATTGTAACAATTTATATTGCAACTATTAGGTACAGCCGTTCCAGGTGTTCAACTTTCTTTACAACACTTGGCATCTTAGGCTTTAATTTTAGCCATTTTGAACACTGGTATCTAATCAGAATTTACATTCTCCCAGAGTACTAAAGAGATTGAGCACCTTTTTACATGCTTAATAGATGTTTGAATCCCTCCTTTTGGAAAGTCATGTTCAAGTATTATGTCTATTCCGGGAGTAGTGGGGGAGGTTGGCATTTGTCTTTTTCCTATTTATTTATAGATACTATTTAGGTTCCTGGTCTATCATACGTATTGCAAAAATAGAGTCTTCTCTGCTTTGCATTTTCACTCATCACTTTGATGAACTGAAGTTTTTCTTTTTAATGTACTATAATTCTTCAATGATTTTCTTTATGATTAGGTTGATTTTTCCCCCAAAGATAGACATATATTCATTTGAAGTGCCCTGAATTTTTTCTATACTGACCGTTCATTTCTGCCTCTGCATCTCAGGGGATTCCCACAGTTTACTGTGTGTGGGGGTGGGTGGGTGCAAACAGTGGCCTTTAATACTGAGAAAGACCATGCAGACTGACAGGATAGGACTGAATTTCAGAGCATGGTGCTGAGTCAGCCACTCACAGGGCCTTTAAACCTGATTCAGTAACAGAATAAATCAATATATTTACATTTACATTTTCCCTGGAAACCCAGGGCAGTCTAGGGCCATCTCTCCTTCCTTCCTCTCTTCCTACCGCCTTCTCACCTTTTTTCACTTCCTCAGTTATTCCCTACCTTCTCCTTGTCTCTCCTTCCCTCTCTATTCCACCTCTTTTTCTTCTTTTCCTGTTACCTGCCACCCATTCCTTTATTTCTTCTCCATTTTCTCCTCATTCTCCCTACCATCTACTCATTTACTCCTCCAAGCCCCATCACCTATTTCTCCCCTGCCCAGCCCCTCAGCCCTGCCTCCCTCAAGCCCAGCATCCAGGCTCAGAGTAGAGGCAGAAAAGGGTCCTCAGCCCAGGAAGCACTTGTTGGTGTCCTTCTTGTCACAGGTTTTCATGTCAGTGCTGGGGGGCTTGTTGTTATTTCCCCATCTCTGGGCTCCTGACTTGAGCAAGATGTCCTAGGCCAGGAAACTGAAGGCCTCATCCTCATTCATACTGGATTTGGCGCTTGTTTCAAAAAATCTGATTACATGCTCCCGAGCCAACTTATCAGCCTGCTCCTTCTGCACCTTCCTCCTGGCCTCCATGTCACACTTGTTCCCAGCGAGAGGCACTTCATCCAAACTGAAGCAGTCTCTTTGATATTCTTCATCTAATTCTGAATATTCTCAAAGGATTTCTCATCTGTGTTGTGATATACTAGGATAATACTTGAATTGCTCTTGGCCAGCTCTGTCCCAGACTTGCAGTTTGAACTTCTTTGCCTCTATGTCCCCAGTGCAGATCTTGAAGTCAATTCCGATGGTGGAGAAGTATTGTTGGAATTGTCTTCTGCAAAGAGAATGATCAGACAAGTTTCGCCCACCCCTGAGTCTCGATCAGCAACAACTTGAAGAGGTGGTTGTAGGCTTTGACCACGGCAGACACTTCCTATGGTTTATTTTTGCTGTTTTATTTCTTGGATTTATGCTTTCTCTTTATAGTTTCTCCAGTTCTGATTCTGAGAGAAGAAGCAGACAGGCTTGCTAATTAGTCATCCTGGCAGAAAGTTTAATAAACAACAACATTCATTGAAATAAATATAAAGCATTTATTGGACATCTATTAATCTATTATATGTTAAGTACTACAGATAAATTATGAAGACATACCTTTATTTTAAGACATGTCTTCATATCAATCTGTGTATGGAGAAAGATATATAAACAGGTAAAATAAAGACAATGATAAGAAATGTAATAAAGCTATCTATATGTGTGTAGGACTTCAGAAGAAAATCACTTAGCCAAGCTTTGTTGAGGATGGCATATTAGAAAAGAACTTCTGGAAAACAAGATTCCTCCTGATGTTAGACTTGTTGGTTCTTCCTGATATTGCTTCAAGCTGAAGAACACAATGGGGAGACAGGTGGGCAGTTGACTTGAGTTGCCACATACAAAGCCAGTACAGAAAACCTAAGCCCCGAAACATAAACTATTTGGCTTAATTGCTTTCATTTCTACTAAGTAGAAATGCATTTTTGACATATATAATTAGCCTAACTGTATGAAGAACCAATAGGAGTTACATTACAGAAAATAAGAACTACTTAACTTCTAAATAATCACATATTTATTTAATATACTCACTAAACTGAGGTAATTAGACAAATCTTTGGAAATTCTATCCAGTTTGACTTTCTCTGAAACATCTGACCATTATGCATATTTTTATTGTTTGTGTTGTTTCATGAATTATGTGACAGCATAATGGAGTTTCACTGATGTTCACCTGATAATAGAACAAAAGATGAGAGAGGCAGAAGGGGAGGAATGTCCTATTAGAACTCCTATAAGAGTTGAGGCTGTGATTTAGGGAATCTAATTGATAATAATGATCCATTATACCCCAAAAGTAAGAGCTACCAATCAGTAACCCATTTACTCCTAAAGATTCTTTTTTGAGTACTTAGAAATACTCCCCTACTCTTAGTAAAGCGATCCAAAACACAAATTGTATTCTATCAGGTGGCTTATTACTGCAGCCTTTTCTCCAGTTTGCTTTCATCCAGAATATCTCTTAATGACTATAAATTCCAAGGAAATCATGAAATTTTAAAGAACTATGTTGTATTTTAATATATCTAGCTGTCTTACAAGCATAGTTAAATATTATAATCTTTCGATTTTCAATTGTAAGGAACACAATAAGCAATCGAAAACTATCTCAGTGATTAAGATGAAAGGCTGAAAGACGTTCCTTCAGAAGGACAAAAACTGCTAGAAATATGGTTGTGAACTTCTCCACTTTAGAAACAAAAATTGGATTTGAAAAGACATCAAAACATATATGAACACACCAGGGGTTGATTGTGTTCTCTACAATCTTCAGAAACACATCAAAGAAAATCTAACAAGCAACTTCAAAAGCGTGTTAGTCTCACTGCAAGCTGCAGTTCAGGGAGAAAGGGCCTATTAAAGGCCTTATTGAGGAAAATGACGGTATCTGCAGAGAACACGAGGATATTGACCTACAAACAATTTCTTGAAAAATATCACAAAAAGATAATACAAATTTCACCTAGAAATTGAAATAACACCAAAGTCTACAGGTATAAAAGAGAAACAGGGAATATAAACAGTGAAAGAGGAGAACCAGTTCATAGAAACTGTGTTCATAAAATATATAAAAGAAGAGAGGTTTAATATATATGTTAACAAAAGGAAAAAAAAAATACGAGTATTTAACTTGAACTTTCTGAAATGGAAATAAGATAGAAATAAGTCCAGATTGGGCTATTTTAATTGTGTATATGTATATACACACACACATACATATATATTTATGTGTATATATGTTATATATACACATAAACTCATTTGTCTTTTCTCTGATTTATAGACTAAAAACCTATGAGCATGCTGAGATTTAGAGGAAGCTAGAATCTAGGTCCTTTGTTGATTTTTTTCTTTTTACATTTTTAACAACGAAAGCAGGTATACAACATTTCTGATTATGAAAAGAATGCTCCTTTCAAAAAACTGAAAGAACATACAAGCTATAATAAAAAGTATAAACAGTACCTAACGTTTTATTGGAACTCAGGTGGCACAGTGGTTAACAGTTCAGCTGCTAACCAGAAGGTTGACAGTTCAAATCCACCAGCTGCTCCTTGGAAACCCTGTGAGGCGTTTCTACTCTGTCCTATAGGGTTGTTTTGAGTCAGAATCACTCGATGGCAATGGGTTTGTTTGTTTGTTTGTTTTGGAATATTTTATTGCCCTAACGTTACTACTATTGGCATGTTCCAAAAAAAACAAAAATACTCATTGCCATTGAGTTGATTCCAACTCATACCGATGCTAGAGGACACGGTAGAACTGCCCCCATAGGCTTTCCAAGACTATAAATTTTTACAGAAATAGACTGCCATATCTTTCTACTGCAGAGCAGCTGGTGGATTCAAACCACTGACCTTAGGTTCGCAGCTGAGCACTTTAACCACTGCATCACCAGGGCTCCAATTAGCATGTTAGGGAGCATTTTTTCATGTATAACTTTAAACAAAAATACATTACATACATAATGGGGTAATTTTGTTAATGCTATTGAAGTGCTTTATCTTTCGTTGACAACATGATGGATTGGATGCGATAGTGCCTTTGTCAGATAACTGCTTCAAGATCTAGGAACTCTTCTAAGCTGTCAAGTAGTGTTGCCTGATAATGGTTTACAGCTGAGTCCATTCCCTGGGCTTGCCCTCCTTATGAGGAAACTATTTTGTCCAAGATTTTATGTACTCTACTAGCAAGGGCTTCCCACATTCTGTGACTGTGTGATGTGTATATAAAACTGCTTGGGTCCCTTGCTTCAATTTGGGACATCTCTAAGGGGTCTTCCAGACTGAACACCCCACACTGGATCAACTGAAGACATCTGCTATTATATCGCAGCTCAAAGTTTTTCTCTGTCCAGTTCTTCTTCCTTCACACGTTATAGCTTTTGTTCCTGAGAATAATGCCCAATAAACCACCATCATGCAACTCTCTGACTCAGCGTGTGTTTCCTGGGGAATCCACCCAATAACATTTGGTACCAAGAGCGATCCTGGGAACAGATTCTAAACTGAGATTTTTGAGGCAGATCACCTGCTGGCAGGTGACAGTGAGGACACCATCACTAGTGGTGGAGCATGGATAGCCCTAGGAACAGGGCAGCATAGCCATTGTAAAACTTCACCAGTGGTCAATCGGGGCAGAATCCAGTGGAAGGTATGCTGCAGATGTCTAATATGTCAGGTTTTTGAAAGGTTTGAAGAAACAGAAATTTGCATCAAACGAGTGGTGCTGGAGCACATTGATTCTTTAGAAAAAACAATGAAAGGTCAAGGTTGTTTAATCACCAATTTAAGGCAAACCTAGAAGTCTTCCTTAGCAGCATACAAAGAGATGTTCATCTTCTACAGTTGGAGGGAAGAAAAAGAGGTGGGTCAAGCCCAGGAATTAATAATAGGAATATCAGAGCTCCAGAGAATATTAAATTCTCAGCTTTGGCAAGCTTGCATTGCAAGGTCAGGAGTGTGACTGAGAAGGATTGAGACTCTTAGACATGGAATGGGGCATCACTGCCAACACACCTGAAAACCCTGAATCCCCAAATCTCCTGAAAGTTTGTGCCTTAACAAAAACAGCTCACTCCTCCCTGATAAAGCATGTTCCCCCTTTGCTTAAAGATAACAGAAATCATGTCACTATCCCTTGTCCAGTTTCCAGATCTGAGCCAGTTTTCAGAACCAGAGCCCACCAACTAAAGACAATCTGTACCCCCTGGAAGAAAGATGTTGCAATACCACAGCAAGTATATGTGTTAATAATTCTCTCATTCCTTCCCCAAAAGAATCTGTAAACATTTCCTTGGGCCCATACCCTCAGAAAAGGGTTTGAAGGCTATTGAACATACTGTCCAATTTGACATTGATAACCTGGGACTTGAATTGCTACAGCGGTCTCTGTATGAGAATGTGCATTTAATGGCATAGTATGAGGAATTCTGGCCCAAGTCTTGCTCACAGTGGATCCCAAGGTGCACACACCCATCAAGTGGACATTTTCCTGGTGTATGAAGAAATACTTATAATGGTTTCACTTGAAAAATAAGGAGAATCCCCATGCTTTTTCCTCGGACTGAGAACTCTCACTTAAGAGTTACCACAGTAGAGAAGGTCAAGTAGAATAAAAAATGATAACACATCCTAGGTGGAGGCATTAGTGCCACACTTAAAAACCTAAAGGATGCAAGAAGCAGATGCTGGTGCTCCATTGCAAACTCCACCAGTTACATCTACTTTATCTGATGTAGTATTTTTCTTCAGCAGTTATGCTGCCTCAGGTGTACGCATAAGAGACAAACAGAATATTGGAGGAACTGTTCACAGATTGGAATAAGGAGATTATTACACAAAGCAAGTGGATCCAAGAGACACAGGTTGGATTATGAAATAAATATGCTATGGTGTGTCACCCAGATATTCTCTTTCAGGACCAAGACACTTGTTCCTAATGCTACCAAGTCTGGTATCTTCATATGGTACCAGCTGAGTCTTCCCCTGTAATTGTCTTCAGTGGAAGGGAGATGCCTTGCCCAAGATTCTGCCACATTTCTGGCAGACTAGTTGATATGAAATCTAAATAATTACAGGGAAGTGTTCATTGATTAGAAGACAATCATGTTAAGATGTTGTTTCTCTCCAAATAAATTTAACACAATCTCAATCATATCCCCAGAATGCTTTTGTTTAGTAGAAACATACGAGCTATTTCTAAAATTTATATGGAAAAGTAAAGGACCTAGAATGGCCAAAACAACTTCAAAAAACAAGAAAACAATTGGAAGAATTGCACTATATGTTTTCAAAGCTACATTAAAGCTGTATTAATACATTGATAAAGCTACACTAATCAAGGAAGTGTGGTGTTGCAGTAAAGACGGACATAGAAATAAAGGGAACATAATAGAGAGTCCAGAAATAGAACCAGTCATAGATGGGCAATTTAATTTTGAAAATTTACAAAAGCAATTCAAGGAGAAAAGGATGATCTTTTCTATAAAGAGTGCTGAAACAATCGGATAGACATATGCATAAATGAATGATTAAATAAACAACCTCAAAGCCTACCTGACACCATATACAGAAAGTAACTCAAAACTGATCACATACATAAATACAACAACTAAAGTGTGTATAGCTAAAATTACAAAACTGCCAAAAATAAATGATATCTTTCTCCAGGGACTGGTCCCTCCTGATAACATGTCCAAAGTACTTGAGATGAAGTCTCACCATCCTTGCTTCTAAGGAGCGTTCTGGCTGTACTTCTTCCAAGACAGATTTGTTTGTTCTTCTGGAAGTCCATGGTATATTCAATATTTTTCTCCAATGGGAAAATTCAAAGGTGTCAATTCTTCTTCGGTCTTTCTTATTTCATTGTCCAGCTTTTGAATGCATATGAGGCGATTGAAAACACCATGGCTTGGGTCAGGTGCACCTTAGTCCTCAAGGTGACATCTTTGTTTTTTAACACTTTAAAGAGGTCTTTTGCAGCAGATTTGCCCAGTGCACTAGGTCCTTTGATTTCTTGACTGCTGCTTCCATGGGCGCTGATTGTGGATTCAAGTAAAATGAAATCTTTGACAACTCAACTTCAATCTTTTCTCCATTTATCATGATGTTGCTTACTGGTCCAGTTGTGAGGATTTTTGTTTCCCTTATGTAGAGGTGTAATTCATGCTGAATGCTGTAGTCTTTGATCTTTATCAGTAAGTGCTTCAAGTCCTCTTCACTTTCAGCAAGCAAGGTTGTGTCTTCTACATATCACAGGCTGTTAATGAGTTCTCTCTCCTCCAATCCTGATGCTGCGTTCTTCTTCATGTAGTCCAGTTTCTCAGATTATTTGCTCAGCATACAGATTGAATAAGTATGGTGAAAGAATATAACCCTAACATACATCTTTCTTGATTTTAAACCATGCAGTATCCACTTGTTCTGTTCAAATGATTGCCTCTTGGTCTATGTAAGGTTCTGCATGAGCACAATTAAGTATTCTGGAATTCCAATTCTTCACAATGTTATCCATAATTTGTTATGAGCCACACAGTCGAATGCCTTTGCATAGGTAAATAAAACACAGGTAAACATCCTCTGGTATTCTCTCTGCTGTCAGCCAACATCCGACTTCAGCGATGATATCCCTCGTTCCACATCCTCTTCTGAATCCAGCTTGAACTACTACAACCATTTTTGAAATATCTTCTGCCAAATTTTACTTGCATATGATATTAATGATATTGTTTGTTAATTTCCGTATTCTGTTGGATCACCTTTCTTTGGAACAGGTACAAATATAGATCTCTTCAAGAAGATTGGCCAGGTAGCTGTCTTCCAAATTTCTTGTCATAGACAAGTGAGTGTTTCCAGCATTGCATTTGTTTGTTGAAACATCTCAATTGGTATTTCGTCAATTCCTGGAACCTTGTTTTTTGCCAATCCATTTATGCAGCTTGGACTTCTTCCTTCAGTACCATCAGTTCTTGATCATATGCAACCTCCTGAAATGACTGAACATCCAACAATTCTTTTTTGGTACAGTGACTCCTTCCATCTTCTTCTGTGTATTCCTCCCATCTTCTTTGGATGTTTCCTGCATTGTTCAATATTTTGCCCTTGGAGTACTTCAATATTGTAACTTGAGTTTTAAATTTTTTTCTTCAGTTCTTTCACCTTGAGAAATGACAGAGGTATTCTTTGCTTTTGTTTTTCTAACTCCAGGTCTGTGCACATTTCACTATACTACTTAACTTTGTATTTTCAAGCTGCCGTTTGAAATCTTTTGTTCAGTTCTTTTACTTCATCATTGCTTCCATTCACTTTAGCTACTCTACCTCAACAGCATGTTTCAGAGTCTCTTCTGACATCCATTTTGGTCTTTTCTTTCTTACCTATCTTTTTAATGACCTTTTGTTTTCATCATGTATGATATCCTTGAAGTCATTCCACAACTCATCTTGTCTTCAGTCATTAGTGTTCAGTGTGTCAAATCTATTCTTGAGGTGGTCTCTAAATTCAGGTGGGAAGTACTCAAGGTCATACTTTGACTCTTGTGGACTTATTAAAATTTTCTTCAGCTTCAATTTGAACTTGCATATGGCCAGTTGATGTTGTGTTCCACAGTTGGCCCCTGGCTTTGTTCTGACTGATATTGAGCTTCTCCATCATCTCTTTCTACAAAGGACTAATTGAAGAGGAATGGCATCACATTCATCATCAAATAGAACATTTCAAGATCTATCCTGAAGTACAACACTGTCGGTGATAATATAATATCCATATGACTACAAGGATAACCAGTTAATATGACTATTATTCAAATTTACTCACCAATCACTAATGCCAAAGATAAAGAAATGGAAGATTTTTACCAACTGCTGTAGTCTGAAATTGATCAAACATGAAATCAAGATGCATTGATAATTACTGGTGATTGGAATGCAAAAGTTGGAAACAAAAAAGAAGGATCAGTTGTAGGAAAATATTGCCTTGGTAATAGAAATGACACAGGAGACTGCATGATAGAATTTTGCAAGACCAACAAGATGGCCCATGTAGCCAACAAAGTCTTTTATCAAAAATACATAAAGACTCCTACAACTCAATACTAAAAAGACATATAACCCACTAGAAAAAAATGGGCAAGCAGCTTGAATAGGCAATTTCAGTAAAAAGACCTCTAAATGGCCCACTGTCATTAGTAAATCAGAAAGTAAAAAATTAAAATCACAGAATGACTAAAATTTAAGAGACTGACAATACTAAGTAGTAGAAAGTTTGTGGTGCACAGGAACTACTACTGTGCTTGTGTTAGTGCATATTATTTAATTTATTTGAAATAATATTGGCAATTTGAAGATACACATTCCATACGGTTCAGCAATTCTATTCCTAGGTATATTATACATAGACATGTGGGCACAAATGCAGCAAGAGACATATACAAGCTTGCATATAGCAACTTTATTCATAATAATGAAGAACTATAAAAAAGCCTACATGTCTATCACTGTATAATGAACTGGAGCCTTGGCAGCACAGTGGTTAAGAGCTCAGCTACTAACCAAATGGTCAGCAGTTTAAATCCACCAGCCATTCCTTGGAAACCCTATGGGGCAGTCCTACTCTGTCCTGTAGGGTCGTTATGAGTTGGAATCGAATCGACTGCAAAGGTTTTGGTTTTTGGTTTGTATAATGAATTATTTAAATGTGATATATTTTGTACAATGTAATATTATACAGCAATAAAAAAGAATAGACTGGCATTATATTGTGCAATTCCATTTATATAAAGTCCAAACATGGGCAAAAACTAAAAGCGTAACTGAATATTTAGTTGATCACACTATAAAGAAAAGCAAGGAAGTGAGAACTACACAAGCTAGTAGAATGATTACCGTTAGGATGTTGTGGGGGTTGTAATTGGAAAGGAGCATATTTAAAGCTTCTGAGGTTCTAACTATGCTTTATTTCTTGACTGGGGTGATGATCCTATGCATATTCACTTTCTTATAACTAACTGAGCTCTATCTACCTGCTTTTTGCTTTTATCTCTAGTAGTAAGCTGTTTTAAATCAATAATAAAAGATTAACTCCAAGTCTTAATAACTCATCAAGTTATAATAGTTAGGGCTTGATTAGGCTGCCAGAGTAATTGAAACAATAGTGGCATAAACAAAAAGAATTTTTTTTTTCTCTCCATGAACACAGGGTTTCCTGGATGATAAAATGGCTCAATGCATGGATATGGAAATAATTTACCTTGTTTTGAATTACAAGTCTACCTTTTCCTACCCATATATTTTTGAAGCTCTTTAACTTCTATGTACCTCAATCTCTTCATCTGTAAAATGTGAATAATTTTACCTACCTCAGAAGGTGTCTGTGAAGGTTTACTTTGTTAAAATATATATTAGAGTTGTGCTGCACTAATGCTGAAGAAAGAAAATATACACATATCAGGCCTAAAACAAGAATTATTTACTTCTCAGTCATGGTTCTGCAGATTGGTTGAAGTTTGCTGTGGTTTGGCTGATCATGCTTGACCTTTACTGGACTTGGCTGTACTTCAGTTCCTTCGTCAGATTTCAGACTGTTCTACACGTCTGGACTCTAAGAAGTAAGCCCCAGGAGCAATGGCTACCTGAGCTGGGCTCTTCTCATGTCAGACGGAAAAGACAAGAAGTCAGTCAAAACCATACATGCACATTTAGAGATGCTGCTTAAGTTTCTCTTCCTTTTCTCTAACAACTAAGCGACTGACACATTTTTAATTTCTTTCATGAGCAACATCTCACTTCCAAGTGTTGACTTCTGTATTAATTAGGATTATTTTACTTTTAAAAAACATAAAATCCAACCTGTGGTAGACTGAACAAAGTAGAAGGTTATTTTTCTCTCAGGTAAACCTAGTCATTCCAGGGCTGAGCTTTAAGGACCAGGTTGTATCTT
This sequence comes from Trichechus manatus latirostris, assembly GCF_000243295.1. Lineage (NCBI taxonomy): Eukaryota > Metazoa > Chordata > Mammalia > Sirenia > Trichechidae > Trichechus > Trichechus manatus. Next base: position 2,446,608 of record NW_004444182.1, read on the forward strand.
CCTGCCCTAAACTCACTATCCACCTCAGGACCCAAGGTAACTGCTCTGGTTATAGGCAGTCATAAGTATAGGACTGTCCATAGAAAGATAGAAAGGAATGAAAAAGGGCTTTCCTCTCTTTAAAACACTTTCTGGAAATAATGCACACCACTGCCAATTACCAACCATTGATTATAAGTTAATTGCCATAACTGGTGATAAGAGAAGCAGAGAAATAGTCTCCATTTACATATGTGCCTAGATAGATATTCATGGTTTTTTTGTGCCTTAGGGAAAAAAAAAAAAAGAAAAGAAAAGATAAAAACAATAAGATACTGGATGTGGGTGGGTCTGACAGCTGGCATTTTTGACACAATAGTCCTTGGAGCAATGACAGTTTTATCTGGAACTGTTTCTTGCATATAAGAAAAATTATTCTTAAGGTATCGTCTCCTACTACATGCCCTAACCTGTTCATTTTTTGTATTTCCAATGTTTGTTTGCTATTAACTTGAGTTGTAATACGTTCTTAAATGTCACTAGGTTTGGGGCAGTGTTCATCAGACATAGTAGCCACTATCTATGTATGCCTTATAATCTCCTGTGATAGTAAAAGTGTGGGGCACTAGAAACTAATAAATATCTCTAGATATCTTGCTAGAAAAAAATATATAATTAAGTTTAAGCATTTATATGTTGTGAAATGTACATAGTAATGGCAAATGTATACTTGAGTAAATACAAAGCCAAACAAATGAATCTGAAAGAAAATACTAAGAAAAATAACGCCTAATGCTAGAAGGTCAGAGTCAACACAATAACAGCTATTGGGCATACGGATGAAATTCCATACTGATGATGGAAGATACTCTCTTCCATCTTGAATGCCAGGAATTAAAAGACGGAAGGGATAAAGCTCCCAATGAAAGGCCGCATCTAGGACCAATGTGACTGTCATCTTTGAACCACTCTAAAGAAATTGACTAAGCTCTTAAATGTTGACCTGGACAAATAATTGTGTGCCTCAGAGAGAATTAGGAAGCCAAGACCATTCCCAAGAAAGGTCACTATTTCTCCCACCAAAGGAATCATAAGTCTGAAGAATCAGCTGTTGTCAGAAGAATTTTTCTGCTCCTTGTCCTACTGTGCCAAAATCCATGGGCTTTTGTTGACAGATCCTAATGGTCAAAACAAGTGACTGATATGACTAGCTTCTCGTAGGTAAGGAAGGAAATGTAATATCAGCAAGAGTGCTAGAAGTTATAAGTACTGTACAGCAGACCTAATGAGAGGTACTCATTATGGCTGCTAATAGCTCTGCCAAGCTGCCTACAAAGGAATTAACACACCAACCTAAATGAGCTAATGATTGCAGTGGAATCCAGACAGACTATATCTAATAGGCTCCAAGAGTGTCCAGCTAATGGAGAAAGAGTTTAGAAGTAATGTTCAAAATTATTTTTTACAACATAATGTGAAGGAATTACCACATAATTGATGGATGGAGATAAATTATGAATAGTATCACAGTGGTTACCTGTGCTGTGTCAGTAACCATACGTCTATGATACAAATTCTAGGTTCCCACTTAGTAATTTCGTGATATTCGGCAAGAAACAACCACTATAAATTTCAGTTTCTCCAAGAGAAAAACACAAATTTTTCACAACACCATTTGCCTGAGAGGATTTCATGAGGATAAAATGAGTTAATTAAAATACAGCAATCATAGCTCTTAGTATTCAATAACAGTTACATGTAATCAGTATTTTCTTTATCACAAGAGTTAGGCTTTGCTTAGGTGTGGTTAAATAAAAATGAAACATTCTTTCTATTCAATTATGCTTTTTCAGGCATTAAATATAATCATCATGTTTATCATTTTCAAAACATAATAAAATCAAAAGAAGATACAAAGAAATAAAAAAGACTACCCTACCAAGCAGCTCAGTTAGTAAACCTAATTTTTCTCCACTACTGCTTCATAAATCTGTCCTGCAGAATAACATTTCAACTCCTTTTCTAAGTTTTATTTTCAAGAACAAAAAAGTCAGAGCATATATATGATACAATTCCTAGTTCTGTATGTCTGTGTTTCATTCTGTTTTTACTTCTTGCTTTGCTTTGCTTTTTCTCAGCAAAGAAAGAGGTAAAGCAGTAAAAGATTCTAGAACTCTGTGCACCACCAATCTATGACATTACCTAATTCCATTTCAACCAAACCAAACCCACTGCTGTCGAGTCGATTCTGACTCATAGCAACCCTACAGGACAAAGTAAAATTGCCCCATAGAGTTTCCCAGGCCGTAATCTTTATGGAAGCAGACTGCCACATCTTTCTCCTGGGAGCAGCTGGTGGGTTCAAACCATTAAACTTTCAGTTAGCAGCTGAGCGCTTAACCACTGCACCACCAGGAAAACAAAAACTCAAACCCACTGCTGTCCAGTGGATTCCAGACTCAAGGTAACCCCACAGGGTTTCCAAGGCTATAAATCTACGGAAGCAAATTACCACATCTTTCTCTCCACAGAGTGGCTGGTGGATACGAACTGCCAACCTTTCGGTTTAGCAGCCGAGCACTTTAACCTCTGCACCACCAGGACTGCAATGCCAGGAACATATTTATTTTAAAAGTAGAATGCTTTTACTCATTTTTTGGATGTATTAATTTGAATTTTCATCAAACATTTATTTTACAAGAAAATCACCAAATAATACTACTCCTTTTTATAATATCTTGCTGTTTTACCATTATATAACTGTAACCACCTCTATTTTATTTAACAACCTGTTTTTCATTTTTAAATGATGAATGATTGTTTTCAAACATGCACTTCAGGACACATTAAAACAGAACACTGTAACACACTTTCATAGAGTTATCCAATAATTCTGATCACATTGCTAACTCTAAATCAATGGATTTTTTTCTTTTTAACTGGATCTGGAGCCATATTTCCTGGGCTGTAATTTTGACTCTGTCACTTATTACTTGGGTGATATTAGAAAACTATTTAAAAATATATGTTTCATTTTCCTCATCTGGAAAATCGGGGACAATAATAGTATCCATCTAAAAACGTTTCTATGATATGTCAATGAAATAATATGGATAAAGTACTTAAACCTGCACTTGCAAAATAATATGCAATTAATAGATGCCATTCATTATAATTATTACTATGTCACAGGTATGCTGCTGAAAGGTACATCCTTTAATCTCCATTTTACAAACAAGAAAATGAAGGATTAATGACATTACATAACACTGTCAAGGTCTTACAGTTAATAAATTCTGTAGTCTGGTTTCACATCTAGGTTTACCTTCCCTCCTAGCCAGTGATCACTTCACAGTTACTAGGTTATTTCTTTTCATTTCCATATTAAACTCTCTAGAAGCTTCAGGTGGGTGAATAAATGGAAAAAAATGTACTTCAGTAACTTTAAAAAATCAACAATTGCATAAAAAGGGGCTAATCACATATTCAGCTCAGAAAAGAAAAATTTTATTATAAGCCTCTCAGTGAAATAATTGATTACCCCATACTGAAATTTAATCTTTGCCAGGTATTTGATAGGCAGCGTCGCCAGAGTTCATAAGGAAAAGCCATTGTTAACTGCTCTTTAAAAGCTGTGCACGGTGACCTAACACAAACTCTTCAAAAACAGTTACTATTTGCAACAATTTGCCAGGTTTTTCTCAATGATTGTATAACTAAAATAAAACAGAGATAAACTGCAAGCTGGATTTTGAAGAAGAAAGTCATCCTCATTCATCATCCCAATCTGTGCTATATATTTATCAGTTTCATTATTTTGGGTGGTTAATTGTTTAACTGTCACTTCCCTAAATTTATAAAATACATTTATGCAAATTAAATAACAATTTTAATTTGCTTTATGTCACTGATGGAGCCTTAGTGGTGCAGTGGTTAAGAGCTCGGCTGATAACCAAAAGGTCAGCAGTTTGAATTCACCAGCCACTCTTTGGAAACCCTATGGGGCAGTTCTACTCTGTTCAATAGGGTTGCTATGAGTAAGAATCGACAGCTATGGGTTTTTTTTTGTTTATGGCACTGATACTACAAAAATACTTTTGTGTACAAAAGGGTTATACTACTTTCAAAATAAGAAAAACTACATTAGAAAGCAGACTTCTCAAAATGAAGAGGTTAACCAAAATTAATCATTTTGGAAAACTCTTTTAACACTGAAGATATAGCATGATCAAATGTAGGTGGACTTACAAAGGAATTCTCTTAGCAATGCTGCCCACAATCATGTCTCAGTCTTTGATACTATCTATTTACTTCACAAAGCACCTAGGATTCTATGTAGCCATCAACAGATTTTTAAAGATAGCCAATTACTTCACAGAAGAGAAACTAGAATTTGGTTCATATTTACTATTAGCTTTAAATATGAAAGCTATGTGCCAAGGTTTATTATGTATATTATACATATGATGAATTTAAATATATATAATGAATTTATGAATTTACTTATATATAAATGAATTTATATATTTATATATATATGTATATATTCATCTCAAATATGTGGCCAATGCAATTCTCTTAAACAATCTCACACTGTCCATTATTTTAGTCATTCTGTCACTCAAATAAAAGCCAGACAGAATGATAATTCACTTGAAGAGCTTTATGAAGCAATAATGTTTCCACCAACTAAAATCTTGGCTCTGACACAGGTTTTCATAAAAGTCTTGAATAAATATTTTCTCCCATTTGCTTAACATACTTAATAAGTTCATATCTAACACTTCCTGTTACGGTGTTCCTCACTTCAATCTAATCAAACTATGAAGTAAGAAATAACTTAAAAGCCTTTTTCTGGAAGCCTGGGAAAGATCTCCATCAGGTTTACTGGGGCCAAATGAGTCTTTACCCTGTCTACACTCTTAAGTGCCTCAGAAATATGTTAATCCATGTGGTGTCAACACATTTAAGAATTACATCAATTTATGTGATCTCTTTTGTCCATATACATTGCAAACTATAGTTATAATAATATAGGGCTTATGCAGCGTCAAAAGAAGTCATTAGCATATGCATATCCTTCTCTGATAGTAAATTTGAATCCATAGTTTCTCCAGTTTTCAGTTTCTCTGTAAGATGTCTGTGATATTCCAAATCCACATAGGCAAAAGTTCTGTACACGTTGCTGTAGAGACATCGATTTGCTCCTAATTGCCAGTTGCAATATCCAGGCAGTATTTCTAGTAACAAGATGAATTGAATTATGAGCTGTTTTGTTCAGCAGCTAATTTTACTCAAGGTTGCAGTGATCCATTAATCTATTTATGTTAGATTGTTGAATGGGCTTGTGTAATCAATTAGATGATCACAGATTCCAATGCAATGCGTTTATCTTTGAAGGCAGCTTTGGCAAACACTATCCTGTATGTTGCATGCTAATCAAAGTAGCAGGAAGCCATTGCTGTTATCTTTTATGAAACCAGCAATGAATCTAAGTATATGCACGGCTTTGAATCTTGCTTCTAAGCCCTTTATTTTATTACTAGAGCTATATAAGCTTGTACACATATACATTATTATGGAACCATTCCCTGCTGTATTATCTAAACAGAATCTTTTTCCATTTAAAGTAAATGAAAAATAATAAAAATTAACTTCAAGAAAGCTCATCCCCATTTTCTTTTTTAAAAATAGAAAAATATGTTTAGATAGAAACACTAGGTAAATAATTCTGAAAGACCACATTTAAAAAAAAATAAAAACTCTGTGAGGAGCTAATATGTCACTTTTGGAATAATTTGCATGCTATCTTACACGTTTTCTTGGATGACAAGGGATGGCTTCTGAACAGATCAAATGTCAATCTCTATATGTAGTGGGCCATTTTTGTTCCAGAGATAAACTTGGCTGTGATAATCTCTAAGCACTACCCGTATATACCAGCTCATTTCAAATGTGTGCAAGAGCTAAGCCCATACATGATAACATAAAAGGCTATTGAGTAGTGGGAAATGTAGGGAAGGCAGGCTAGTGTAATGACAAAGACAGCAGTGTTTGGAATTGTTCTATCTGGTTTTGACCAGATACTTACATTGTTATATGTGTGTTCTTCAGCAAATTTCTTAGAATGTTCTCTGACATTTCCTCATTCATGTAATGGAGGGTGCTAACTGTCCATTCTAGCAGGCAGATTGTGAGGATTAAAAAAAATTCTGCAAATAAAGGCAACAAATCAGTTTCTGGATGTATCAGCTGAGATACTTTCATCAGGAGATAATTGAAACCTCAAATTAAACCTTGACTCAACTGTCTGAAATGACGGAGGGCTGGCTTCCGAGTTGGAAGATCTAGGACCTCAACAATATAAAAGGGATGCCAGTTTCTTTCCATCACTGGTCTGTTATCCTCAGAGTTTTTTGCTTGTTTGTTTGTACAGAGAGAGACAGAGAGACATTGAGGGAGCGAACAAAAGAACAAAATGTTTATCACTGAGGAATCTAGAAAAAAAAGAGCTGATTAAATGTTAACTCATATTAAAAAGAGTGAAGAGAAGAAAAATAAAATGTGTACAAGAATTTTCTCAATCTTTTTCTCTAAATGATTATGCTAATAACCTTTGAGCTGATGTCTTCTTTTTTAATGTGTAAATTTTCTTTTATTCAAAATATGGAATTAAGAAAATGTTTTTCAAATTAAATACTTTTGTGAGTATAGAATAGCATTGATTTCTAAATAGTGAAAGATATGATTTCTTTTTGGCAATATGTTCTCCTAATATAATTTAGTTATTTTTATAATTAGGGATTAAAATATAAATAATCCACTGCTTTGAAAAATGTAAATTAGGACTTTCAGATATTTCTGAAAATGTTGCTCTTGAGCCCTGTTTAAAAAAAACAATATTTATTATCTTTTGAGATAAACATTGATCTCAATATCAATAGCCCATATTTAAATGAAAAACACTGATTTTCCACTTTTATCAGAATAAATTATTTGATTAACAAAATCAGTTGCAAAGCTTTTGGAACAGAAATAATAACGAGAAAAGATATATTTATAAAATCTATTTTTAAAAAGAATTTCTCATTTTTTCCTTGGGAAAATAACATTGATATAAATTAATATTTCATCATCTATTCAAATCATAACATTTCCTACAGAAATATTAAAAATTCATGTACACACACACAAACATTCACACACATAAGAATTTGTAAACCACTGAGTATGTGTATTTTGTATGGGGTAGATTTTAGTTCTTTTTTCACAAAGATAATATGTCAAATTGCCTATATTATGACCAAGACTTGAATTGGAAAATTTGTTAATAGTCTAATTAGAATAAAATGTACTATACATGGTATTCCGCCCCCCTCACCCTGAAGGCATAGAATACAAAACAAACCCCATTATTATTGACTGAGCCCATTTTTCTGGTTGATTTGGATATCACTTTTGCATAAACTCTGATAAAATAAGTAATGGAAGAGTAAACATTTCAATTGATAGAGAACTTTTATTAAATGACAATATTTATATTTTCTGAAATATATTCATTTCAACTTAAAATGTAGCAACATTTTCAAAATTATCCTGTATCTGCACTGAATAATCCATTTTCTAATTATACATTTAAACAAGATTAAAGACTTGTCAAATCCCATTATTATGGATTATGGAAAGCCATTCTTAATTCAAAGTATCATACATTTATTGAGCTTGTATTGTGTGGCAGGCTCATGCTAGCTGATGATGATACAATGATGAATAAGACATGAACTCAAACCATGTCTATAATTTATTCACATTTTTAAGCATATAGATTTATTTGGTAAAGTTGCATGTGTAAATTACCACTAAAAACAATTTTGATTCATCTGTTTTTTCATAGCATATTTGATTTAGGCATAAAGAACAAATACTCTTTGCTTCTTGGGAGAATAGTTACCATAATGGAGCACACTGTAAATACTAAGCCATATTCTACATTTCCCTGCTCTTTGGAAGTACACTAGTTATCTATCCAATATTGGAATTAATATTTGAGAAAGTTTCAAACACAAAAGAGCAGAAAGCACAGATTTCTTATGTCTCAGGTACCATGATCAAGTAGTTTCAAACACAAAATGGATTTAACATGGTGGAGCTTTATTTTATTTTTTAAACAAGCAATGATATCTGTTCTACATATTTTTAGGTCTTTGCTTTTGTTTTCATTTTGTCCTTTGGAAAGCCAGAATCATTTCCCAAACACAGACTAAAAATTACTCAGACTAAAAATGAGAATATTCTTAAAAGATTCCTCTACTTAGTTGTCTCATGAATACTGGAAAATCTAGCCCAAGTTTACGTCTTAAATTACTCTCTTTGGCCACTCCTTAAAAAAAAAAAAAGAAAGAAAAACAGAAAAAACTTCCATAGTTCATACCAATTTTAACAATTCCCTCTAAAAATTCAATCACCTTCAGATTCTTGTAGTATCGCTGAATTATTCCTCTAACTCTTCTCACCACCATCACCCCACCCTGCCCCTTTTCCTGATTATTTTTGCTTCTCTCTCTGTAAAACCCTTCCTGCCTGTAGAAGACTTTTCATTCCCACTTACATTAGCTCTTTGGTTCTTATTACCTATTTCCTTGCCAAGTATTGTAGCCTTGTAATTCATCTTCCATGTTTTTAATCTCTTCACTTCAAACAGCCTAGTGTTCTGCTCCCATAAGGAAATGTTCTGGTCTCCTCAAAAATCTTTAGTACCTCCCTCTTGACACATTAAATGCCAGACTTCTTTTTCTGACTTTCAAAGTTCCTCTTTGATCAGTTCAGTAACAGAACCTCCAAATATGTACAGTATTGCACAACCTCAGTCTCTAGATATTACTGATACAAGATAAACAGTTGTCTTGAATTAAAGTTATTTTTATTTCTATGTCTTTTTTATAACATTTAGTGTGTGAAGTTTGCTCACTTTGCCTTATTCATCTTTTTATTCACCTCTATTTCTAATAAATATTCAAGAATATAGTATGTATGTGCCTAGAATAGTGTCTAGTATATGGTAGTCCTTAAGTGTAGTAGTCTTCAGTGACCTAATTAGCAAATGTCAAGGAAAAATGTATCTGGCTTTTAAATTCAGTAAATGGGAGCATTTGCTGAGATTACTACACCACAGGGTCTCCAAACATTAGAAAAAATTTCAGATAGAAAGTGACCAAAAATTATAAATGTCCAATCAATCAACACTATTAGATTGAAACATTAACATACATGCTTCTTTCTATATGCATCATTCCAAATATAAATAACTTCATTTAATATAACTCAACTTTTACTTGACTATTGAAAATAAAGTTTCCCTAACACCACCCAAAGTTTCATCATTTATTGCATCTAACTCCAAGGCAAGTCTATCTGGATGGTATCCATTCCTCCTCTCTTCCTCTAAGATACCATCTCTGCAATCCATCCATTAAATGATACTGTTAATTAGTATCAGTGAATCCACATATAAAACCAAAAAAAACCCGGATGCCAACAAGTCAATTCAAACTCATAGAGGCCCTATAGGACAGAGTAGAACTGTCCCCATAGGGTTTCCAAGGAGTGTGGCTGGTGGATTTGACCTGCCAACCTTCTGGTTAGCAGTCATAGCTCTTAACTACCACGCCACCAGGAGTCCATGAATCCATGTGTGTTAAAAGGAAAGAAATGTAGCAAAATGTTCAATCATACGTTCTATACGACACATCACAAAAAATTTCGGGTATACCAGCAATTGAATTTCCCCTTGATTGTCATGTCATGGTCAAACACTTCATTGACACTGACATTTTTTTCCGTTGTTGATTCATCCATTGAAAAGAAGAGCCAAAAACAGTTATGTGGCCTCTGATAAAAGAGGACCCTCTCACCACCGTTGAAATGGTGGACTCCATTAAAATACAACATCACCACTTAGTATCCCAGGCTAAAATAAACAAATGCAAACAGATTAAAAAATGAACATAAACAGCCAATAAAGTCCTTTTAAAAGACTGATGCTGTTAATGTATTTGAGAAGATATTCTAAGAGACAGAACTGGCATCAATAGGGTCCTTGTATGAGTAGCTCTTGATAATCGAAATTAGAATGCCTGCCTCTGCAAATCACTAGATCATTTTATTTATATTATACCAAATATTTTGATACCTTCATGTTACTTAGCATTAAGAATAACTTATCATATGATTTATGTAACCAAATCGTTTTATAAAATAAATATATAATAATAATTTTTTTTAAAAAAACCTGCCCTAGCTTCTTGACCTTGAATGTCCAATCCATTATCTCTAACTAGTAAAACCATATAGATTATTTCATCTTAATCTGGAATCAACTCTCCTTTTCTTTGTCAGCACACATATTTTTTAGATCTTTGGCAATATAAATTAGCAAATTCTTTTATCTCTAGAATGAGAGACTTCTACCAGGCTTGGATTTGTAATTGCCTCCCAAGATATTTTGTTATCTGAGTCTCATCTGAGTCGATAGAGTAGAGACAACTGGAGAGGGGGGAGTGACATGATGGTAACTAGTTTTCTACTACAAGGAACCTTTTTGAGTGAGGAATTAAAGCATATTCAATCAAGGCAAACATAGATTTGTCACTCGAGAAAGAAGGGACTTCAAAATTTGGTTGCCAAGAAAACCTCACTGGGGCTTAGGCAATGATCTTGGTTGTAATTCTCAGAATCCCTTTCCTGATAAATACTCAAATTTTTGCATACGAGACCTGGTTAATTTGTGAATTGCATTTTAACATCTCTCAGGAACAAATTGGCACAGGTATTTGCTTATAGTACTATAGCTCTACGGCCGTTATACAATGGGCTATTTTAGAACCATCATAGTAATTCCCCTATGGTTTAAACTCTTCCTTATATGAAGGCTTTAAGGATTACTCTTCTTACTTATGATTATTCAACCATGTCATTCTGAAATCATGTAATTATTGATGAAGCCCCAAAGCTTGGCCTCCAAAGGAGAATTTAATCAGGTGACCACAAGAGATAATGTATTATAGTTAGCTATGGTGGTATTGCATGCCATGTGCACAATATTCTAACATTTGATTACTAACTGGGTTGTTCTTGTTTTCAGCCCCAATTAGATTACATACCCATTTCCAAATTTTACTCATTTCCCAGAACCCCACTCTAAAAATAAAAAAATTATGGCCAGTCAGATTTCTTGGTCCTAAATAAAAGTAACAAGCTGTTTAACTTTGTTAGAGAATAAATGTATTGGGAGGAGACTTGGTGCCTCACGGGATTTGATGGAAGACTAGGGAACCAGGCTGAGGAAATAGGCAGGAACAAAAGGATACTTAGTGCCAAAAAAAATATCCAAAATCACCTCATGATTAAAACCATATTATTCTGTTGTTACTGCTGCTGTGATGACTTCACCAAAAGTACTGAAACCACTGGACGCTGCACCACTTTGCTGCAGCAAAAGGAATTCCAGAAAATGATACCTAAATAGCTTTCTGGCTTAAAATGTTTCTATAGTATCTTCCATTGTTCCTCTTGTTACAGGCAGGAATAAAGTTAATATAAGAGAAAAAGGAGGAAATAGAGAACCTTTTAAATTAAGGGAGAAACAAAAAAGACTAGCTTCAAAGATGTAACCCATTGCTTAATTTATTCCAAGCATTATGAAAAATTAGAAAACTGTCCCAAAATATATTTGAATTAGAAAGCAAAGTCTTTTTATTTTTTGTGCAAGTTAGCTAGATGTTAAAATATTTTCCACTGAATCTTTCTTATATTGTACAATTTAGGAAGTACTTAAAGTGCCTGCTGATTTGCTGTTTAAATACTTCTTAAACCCCTTATCAAACTGCCTAGAGAAAATTCTAATGCTGGTAGATTTAATACAGCATGCTTTTCAATATTTTACTAGAATCAAGTAAAATGCCATAGAAATCATATTCTTTATGGGTCCCATAAATGGTGTCATTTTTAAGAGCACAATTTCAAAAAGGCACATATGAGAATATAGTGATATGACAAAATCTGTCTAGGATATTCAAACAGACACCTAAATCTCCAAGGGACTCGGTAGAGGTCAACATTTATACAATATTTATAATGAAAAGCCCAAGAAACATCTTAGCACTGTTACATTTCATGTATAACACTACATTATCTGCCATGAAGCTGACACTTTTACTGGCTAGGATATTACTGCATCAAAATCAAACTGAAAATCAAAAGCTTTTCTAGTTTTAAAACAGAAAACCTGCAGACTACCAAACAAGTATAGTTCAAGGTGCATGCTGTTCTGTTTTCTTAGAAATGATGCAAAATTCAGGTGTCATAAGCTAATTGTCTGAAAACTCAATGGTATTTAGCTGTTGCTAAATTTATGCCCACAGAGTGTGGACAAATCATCTTGTTATCATAAATCACAGACATTTTGGCCAGCATATTACTGGAGTTGGCTCTATCACCACTCAATCCTTTATGCAGATTCAGCAATTTTTACTCTTCTGAGTCATGAGGTATAAAATGAGTAAATGAATAATACAAAGCATAACATGTACTCCTTAAAACAAAGTGAAATCAGCTTAAAACCAAAAGAAAGCTCACCAGCATCCTAATTAGTCAGCAGATTAAATAAATGTATATGAACGTTCTTTGTAAGATTCAGGGTGCATACAAGTGTCTGTGTGTGCGTATGTGTTTGTGTGTCTGTATGTGTTTGTGTGTGTGTGTGTGTGTGTTAAGTCAGGATGGTAGAGTAAAAACTGCACTGCTTTAGAAGTCAGAAGACGTACATTTAAACTTTGACTTTACCAAGTTTTCATCTTACTCTTGTGCTGTAGACCTAGCAACTTCAAACATGTGTACCTTAGTTACTTCACTATAAAATGCAGATTATACTCATACATGAAAACAGTGGAAAACTCTGTAATGTTAGGCAAATGTAATTTACTATTAGGGAGGAAGCTCTGTTAAAACTGGAACGTAGTTCTGGCAAAATGGCGCTCTAGACAGAAGCACCACGTGGTCCCTCCACAGCAAAGATCCAAAAAACTAAGCCGAACAGAGAATACAACAATCCTGAAACCCTAAAACATCAAATGAAGAGATAAAGAACTCAGACAAGCACCAAATGGAGTGAGAAAACTGACAGAGAATGGAGAGCGTGGAGAGATTCATGCAGAGGTCCCCTACTAGCTAACACAGCGCGGATCCACCATCTTTGACTCCTCTCGGAGACCAGCAAACGGGGGTACGAGAAAGCAGCCTCACAGAGCGTCCAGCGGGAGACAAAACAACTGGTAATTTGCAGTGTGTACTTTCCCACCCCCCACACCTCTTCGCCCCGGCTTGGCCTCCTCTGCTTCCGGCGGCCATGGTCTCTTCACCAGGAAGTGCCAGCTGCTTGGATTCCACACACCCGAGCGGGCGGCTCTCTGGGTGCCATTTGCTGGCTGCTGGTGATGCTTTTTTCTGCTTCTTTTGATTTCTTCCTTACCTCTCGCCATCTCCCCCTCCTTTCACTTGAGTTCCTCGCTCTGTGTGCCATCTTTGCTTCTTTCTGAGGCGGTGCAGAGCGCTGGTAATTTGTGATACACGCTTTCCCACTCCCTACCCTTCTTCACCCACACTCGGCCCCTCTGCTTCCCACGGACACAGCCTCTTGTCCAGAATCACCAGCCC
>NW_004444182.1:2460512-2461555 GCF_000243295.1 Trichechus manatus latirostris
TTCCTGAGGGGCTGCAGAGCACCAGCAATTTGTGATATATGCCTTCCCACTCTCTACCCTTCTTCACCCACACTCGGCCCCCTCTGTTTCCCGCGGACACAGTCTCTTGTCCAGAAACACCAGCCCACACTAGCTGGCTCTCTGAGTGCCATTTGTTGGTTGCTGGTGTTGCTTTTTTTTTTTTCTTTCTGCTTCTTTTGATTTCATGCTTACCTCTCGTTGCCTCCCTCTCCTTTCACTAGAGTGCCTGGCTCCGTGCGCCATCTTTGCTTCTTCCTGAGGGGCTGCGGAGAGCCATTCGAGTGTGGAGATACTTCCCAGTCTGGGCTACCGTGCTGGTGGGATCCCAGGGCTTTTGTTCGTTTGTTTGTTTTGAATTATTTGTTTTTTTTCTTTTCCTTTTCTTGAGTTGGGAGCCCTTTCTGGCCAGGCAGAGCTGCGTGGCAAGGAGACTCCCCTTCGGCTTCCACAGACGTGCAGAGGGATCCCTGAGGACATTTCTTTCTTCGTTGGTATTTTTTTTTCTGTTTTTTAGGGGGGCCTTTCTTGTTCTTTTTTTTTTAAATTTGTTTTGCTTTCGTTTCCCTCTTTTTCCCTTTTTGTCTTTCTTGATTCCTCAGTTTCTTGTCTGTCTATATCTTCCTTCTCTTTCTGATCCCCGAATACCAGGCTTTGTATACCTCTATGCCTTCTAGCCAGGCTGTACTGCAACACCTGAGAGCGACTTCCCCAGACCTCATAGCTGCACCGGTGGGATCCCTGGGAAGTTTGTGGTTCTTTAACCTTTCTGATTTTTATTTATTCATTCTTTTCTTTTTTTCCTCTTCCCCTTTCTGTTTTTCTCCATTTCATAGTCTCTCATCTCTCCACTCCAAAGGCAAGCTCCCTTAGCATTCTTTTTTTGTTTGTTTGTATGTTTTTGGCTCCTGGTCCTCTCTCCTCTCTCCCATATCCATCTCAGCTCCACACATAACGATCTCCCCACTGCATCCTGCCTACCCACACCGTGTGCTTGACATCACACCACCAAGCAGCACAGGCAC
>NW_004444182.1:2467289-2530695 GCF_000243295.1 Trichechus manatus latirostris
ATGTGTAGTAACTGTTAAATAAGAAACTATTTTGTTCTGTAAGCCTTCATCTTAAGTGAGAATAGCAGCACAATTGGAAGAGCGTAGTCAATGTCTCTGAACTGTGCCATGTAGAAATTTTTGAAATGGTGTATCTTTGGTTATGTGTATTTTCACCAAAAAAAAAAAAAAAAGTTTGAGAAGTTAGAGGGTTAATATTTTGTGGGGTTGTTAACCAATGTCATAAAACGAATGTGTACTACTGTTTCATGAGAAACTATTTGTTCTGTACGCCTTCACCTGAATTACAATAAAAAAAAAACTGGGATGTAAATTCTGAGTTTAAATTTCAGTTGAATTCCATGTTATGAATAAATGCAACGAACAACGTGCATCTCCTAGCATGCTCTATGGTATATGGGAGGTACTCAATAAATGTTACTGTTTCCGTCTTCTGGCACTGCAGACGAGTCCCAATCGCACTCAAATTCAAATCCATTACGTGTTATTGAGGATAATTATACATCTTTCACAGATTGACTATGATGATTAAATGAAAAATGCCAATTAAATTATATTCTAAATTCTAGTGACTCCTAAAATGTGAGATATTATTACTGAAATTACAATCAAGAAACAGTTATAGGAAAATGGCAAAGTCGGAAGCAGTATAGAAGCTGTATACAGAGCTGTACAGAAGCAGAATTTTTGTATATATTGAAGAAAATTGGTAATAATTCACAGTATATATATGTGTATGGAGTCCTGATGGCGCAGTGGTTAAGAGCCTGGCTGCTAACCAAGAGGTCAGCAGTTCAAATCTACCAGCTGCTCCTTAGAAACTCTATGGGGGCAGTTTTACTCTGTCCTATAGAGTAGCTATGAATCAGAATCGACTCAAGGGCAATGGGTTGGGTTATATGTATACGTATATTATTATTATACATGTATGTTATTGTATTACATATATATAATATTTACATATGTATTATATATGTATATTTACACACATATGTGTATATCTATATATTATGCTTGCCACATAAAATAAGTTCTAAGCTATTCTCCTTTCCTCTACCTCTAATTTTCAGAAAAAATATGTAATAAACATACACATATCATTATATATCTGTATAAACCAGAAACCAAACTCGTTGCCGTAGAGTCAGTTATGACTCATAGCAACCCAATAGGACAAAGTAGAACTGGCCCCTAGAGTTTCCAAGGAGCAGCTGGTGGATTCAAACTGCAAACCTTTTGGTTAGCAACCTGAGCTCTTAACCACTGTGCCACCAGGGCTCCATATATCTATATAATAATAGGGCATATAATAATAGAAGATATCTGTATAGTATATAGAATATATATTTGTCAGTTACCATCAAGCCAATTCCGACTCATGGTGACCACATGTGTGCACAGTAGAACTTCTCTATAGGGTTTTCAAAGCTGTGACCTTTCAGAAGCTTATCACCAGGCCTGTCTCTTGAGGCACCTCTAGGAGGGTTTGAACTGCCAACTTTTCAGCTAGTAGTTGAGCGCTTATTTGTGCCACCAAAGACAAACCTGAACACGCTTACATTCATTCATTCTGTCCTCTAGTTTTATAGTTTCAGATCATTTTACCATGGATTATGAAGCTAAAAATGGAATATTTTCTGTCACTTCATAAGAATTGAATGTAGTAGCTCTCAAATCATCACTGAAAAAAGAAAAGGATCAATATATAAAGTTTTTTGGGACCAATTGCATTGCCTAACAGGGTACAGAAGTCATTGTCACTTGAACAGTTTCAGCTGTAAGTCTCTAGTACTTCAGAAAATATCAGTGGTTCATCTTAATAGTTTTTAATGAACAGGTGCTACAAATAATATTTGTAATTGTAATTGATGTTGTATTTCTAATTTTTAATTTCTGTAGCTCAAAAAATAGGTTGCCAATAGAAGCCAGCTTGTTCTTAAGCTGAAAATCCAGGTATTCTTACAAACATAAAATACTTATCCTCTGATTTTAACCTATCTGCTCTCTGCAACTCCACTTTTTGAGCTCTGGCTTATTAGCAGATAAATTGACTTCCCATATTCTCACTCTAAAGGAATTTGGTTATTCTAATTTTAAATTTTATGTTCCCCATGTGGTGAAATTATATTCAATTCTGCCTACAAAAAAAGAAATGAGAAGAATAATCCCAAAATGCAAAATCGAGATAACTGTATTAAGTTTTAAAGGATACTGCATGCCTAAAGGTTCACAATGATTTCCTTAATCTTAAAAGCAGTAAATCTTTAATATTCTTAGGTACAGGACCAGCTGCATAAGAATTCTTTCCAACTATTGTTAACTGATCATCAAAAGAAGGGTGAAGAGAGAAGTTTTCTATTTTAATAATGAAAACCTATTTCGACTGAGGTTCCCGCTAATAAAAATGTAGCATCACGTTCTCAAAGCAACGTGCACATAGAACTAAATGTTATCATCCAAAGGCACATGGCACTGACAAATAGAAGAAAGACTAGTGCAGCTGAACGGTGTTAGGTTTAAAAATTGCCCAAATCTTCTTATGGTCACAGGAATCCCTTGTATATTAACTGAGAGGTCTACCAGCCCACGCTCTAAATTGTGGGAGAGAAGTATACTTATTAAAATGTGAATTGCTCAAAAATATACACACACACAAATGCACAGATTCTATTCTTTAGAATTATAAAGTGCTTTTATTTACCTTTTTGAAAATTCCTTAAAGTCCCTGGTAATAACCTGTCTACCAGTAGAAATATAGCAAATACAGCATTTATTGAATATCACTCTTCTGCCAGATATTGATAGGATTCACACTTTTTTATTCTATTTCATATTCACAACCATCTTGTGAGAATCAAGTCATCAACTCCATTTGACAGGTGAGAAAACAGGTCAAGAAAGCTCCAGTGTTACACCTAAGGACTAATAGCTGGTAATCCACAAAATTGTTGCCGAGGAGATGGCTACCAATGGCCTCCTCTGTTGAAGATTCTTAATCAAAGCATCGCATAATTATGTAAGCCATTCAAAGCACTGAATAAGTATTTTCCAGGGCTCATCAGAAACCCTATAATACTTCCATATGCCTTTCTGAGTATGTTATGTATGCCTTTATATCAATACACTGTGAGAGTAATGTACGGTTCTTTGATGGAATGTAATGAAAAATGACAGACCATTTGAAGATGCTCTATCACCAATTTCATGAATAATGCATTAGAGTAACAGGTATAATCAGTGTCATTTAAGTCAGCAGCCTCCAGAGAGACTAAGACAGCATGCAAGGGAAGCAATTCTCTGTTTTGATGTTCTAAGTAGGCATTTTATTTCAAATATTAATCTTTACTATTTATTTTCTTTTGAAGCAAGATTATATTTTTCAATGCAGACAAAATAAAAATAAGTACCTATAGCCTTTTAATAATTGAAGTTAAGTTTGTTCCCCACCTTCATAGAAGCCAAGGAATTAAAAAATAATAATAAATATTCAAAGATGCACACATATTTAAACACTTAAAAATCAATAAAAATTATGATAAAATGTATTATTCAAATATTGACTGGAGAAAGAAACAAAATCTAGAAGAAACCTTCCAACAACTTTTTAATCACTGACACAAAACAAATCGAACCTGCAAACTCTCCCCATAGCAACACCAAGTTGCTATGAAACAAAATAGTCAAATTCTCTTGAGAATAGAGTTATTTTCATAAAAGATTAATTTCACTACTGAAAAGTGAGAAAGAAACTGCTATAAAACTTTCAGTGGAAAGAAAAGATGTCACAGCTACTTATGCAATGTTCCAGCCTGTCAGAGTACCAGAAACTGAGGTTATAGAAAATGATGATGAGCCTAAAGACTTTTCCTAGAAACTCAGCGAGAAGGTACCATATTTATTTTGAAAATACTTTGATGTCATTTCAGTCTGAACTCTGAAATCGAATCAGTACTCTTTTCAGAAGTATTTAATTAGTTCGTAAGCTTTGAACAATGGGTCAATTCATAAGTAGCTAACATGTCATTCTCAAACAGTTCTTTCTTCTTAAGTCCAAAGCTCTGTACTTTTTACATTACTCTCTATTTTACCATCCTATCGCCTCATCTCTGATATTCTAAGGAAGCTCTTTCTGCCTCCCAAATCTACCACTTATCTAAACTTCCCTCTTAGACACAAACAAGTCATTAGACACTATTAATAAGGGTCTTTCTTTAGCACAGTGCCCAAGCTTTACATAATCACATCCTGGTATATTTTTTCACTACTTCTGCTTAAGTAGAATTGTGAAGCTTACAGTTTGCAGAAGTATTAGCTAACAATTCTTGCATCTATGTCTTCATCTATTCCATTCAATGAATCTTAGCTAGTCCTCTGTTTTTACTTCTGCTCTTGCAGTCCTTTCAAGTTCTATTTTCTTCCAAAATCTTAGATCTATTTCATACCACATTAATCCATCTCTTCTCGGAACTTTTAAACTGTTATCTGTGCCACGTACAATAGTTTGGCACAAATATATAAAAGTGAGTCCTCCCTAATTTACATCCACGTGATTAACTTCAATATAAACAGATTGTGAATTCCTTGAGGTCAAGATTTTTTCTTAAATATATCGGTGTTAAACATAAAAAACATGTTTAATAAATTTCTTTTGCTTAGTTTGGTAATTTGCTTATTTACCATTTCCCTGTCTGCTTTCTTCTTCTAATTTTTTTTTTTAATTTACTTTTACATCTAATCTCTTAATGCCGAATCTATGCACTTAAAAATTATAACAAATAATTTCAAAAGGCTTAATAAAATTGGAGGAATGAAACACATATAAGAATGCTTCAGAAATAGATAAGAAACTGTTATTGGTTGAAGAAAACACTCACTAATATGAGACATTAATCAATAATAATAAATTTTAATTTAAAAAATTACTAGTTGGTCTCTAGATATTTCTGAAAAAAAAATGAAGATGCACTTTACCGCACAGTTTATATTCACATCTTACAGTTTTGTAAAAAGGGAAATACACAAAAGTTAAGAAAGCATGGTTATTTAATGCAGAAAAATTTCTCAAGTTCTTAGTTCAAGTCCTCATTGCAAACTATTCAAAATATTCTAAAATTAGCTTGAAAATAAGTGGTGACAAATCAGAATTTGTTAACAGTTATTTGCTGATTTTATGTATGTATTGTAAGTAAATATTGTAATAGTAAGCATACAAAGAAACAGAATACAAGCCTCCAGCTTTGTAAAATTAAAATTAATTTAAAAATGACAGAAATGTCACTTCAAAATCTTTAAGAAAACACAACAAAAATTCACAAGTATTTTAAAGTATGATGTTGGAATTCTGTGTGGTTTTATTCTTTTAATTTCCTTTTTAGTGTATATGCATTGTTTCAGTATAGAAATGAATAAACGTGATATTTGAGTTTATTTTAGTCAGACATGTTAGCATCTGTAACTTTTTTTTCAACTTCACAAACTAACAATTTCTTACTAATTTTACATACGTGACAGCATACTTCAAGCACATTAGTCTAATTATTAATGCCTTAATTTGACTCACTTGTTGCCCCATCCAGCATATTCTGCAAAAATAAAAATAAACTTTCTATTTAAAATCGGAGCAGTCTCATGAGGAAATTCACTTGCACTTGAGTATTTGTCAGCTCTACTCACTGCTTCCTTGATTTTTGATTGATGGCTCTAACTCAACTTCCATTTTCTTGCTATTTCTTTTTACTGTCTCCTTACCTAATTTAGCCTCAGGGCTCTGTTTTGACAGTCAAATCTACATGCTACCTGACCACTGACTGCTGATTTGGTTTTAGACTTGCTGCTGCATTTAAATCCTTGAGCTTCCTTTATAAGGACACTGCCATTGTGGATTTAATATTCATTTATTATAGAAAAATGTATTTAACGTAATGAAGTTAAGGTCACAGCTAAATGTGAATAGTTTTATAAATTTCTCCCAGTTTTTTCCCCCTATAAACATACACACTTTTTATATAGTTGCTACCTCACTATGTTCTACTTATCATGAAAATTTATTCCTTTCCAATGTCATAAGTATTATTTGAAATTTTTTTTATCAAGTAGTGTACCTCATCACATGAAGACACAATATACCACTGAATTTTTTATCTTTTATGTGGATTATTTTCACCCACTTCCTTTTACAAAATACTTTGTAATCAGTGAACATAAAACCAATTAACGTCGAGTCAATTCTGACTCATAGCGACCCTATATGACAGAGTAGAACTACCCCATAGGGTTTCCAAGGAGCGGCTGGTGGATATGAACTGCTGACCTTTTGGTTAGCGGTCGAACTCTTAACCACTGTGCCACCAGGGCTCCTAGTGAACATAAGGAAACATAAAATGTCAGAAAAATCTGTGATCCTTAAAGAATCATTAAAAAGCAGATTCCCTCAGTATGTTCTTCTCTAATGTTCTGGATATATATGGCCAAATTGTTGTGGTTCCCCTCACCCTAGAAGGTTTATATCCACACCTTTTTTTTTTTCAAAAAACTTTCTTCAAAATCAGAGTATTATCTTTTGTAAACACGGTTATTTTATATTGTTTGTTTCATCTTCATCTCTTGGTCTACTAACATGGATAAAATAACATTCATTCCCTGCTTCTTTTTCAAAGTAAATTACCTATGCATGATTTATACTCGTTTTTAAATGGAATTTTTATAATTTTTCTATTGATTTGTATAATTCCATATTTAGGATAGTACTTCTCAGATATCAAATTTCTTACAAATATTCCCTATTTGTGTTTGCTGTTCTGCCATAAAGATGTTTAAAATTTTAATTTAGCTGAATTTAGAATTAATCTTAGTAACTGCTTCAATACAACTATACACAGAAAATTTTTCACAATGTAAAGAATAATTAAATATGTAAATTCCAGTTTCTAATTATTTCATACAATTATGACTATAATCCAAGTGATATCTATTTGTATATAGTATTTGTGTATAATACCACCTCATTTTAGTTCTAAATACTTTACCAAGTATTTGAAAGAATTCACTGGGAAAAAAGCTTGCAATTACCAGTGACTTCCTTCTATAAACTCCTCTTCAAGTTGATGTATTCTGACCCATTTATTTCATTCGTATTTTGTCCTACTATATTTTTAATAAATAAAAATTTAAAATATACAGTAGTCCCCCCTTATGCACAGAGGATATGTTCCAAAACCCCCTGTGGATGCCTGAAACTGCAGGTAGTATTGAACCCAATATATACTATGTTTTGTCTTATACATACATATGTATGATAAAGTTTAATTTATAAATTAGGCACAGTAGAGATGAGCAACAATAACTAATAATAAAATAGAACAATTATAACAATATTCTGTAATAAATGTTTTGTGAATGTGGTCCGTAGGTGGGACAAAGCGAGTGCTCAATTTTCATCTCTCTACTCCATGTAACATTTTCATTCTTCAGCTCACTATGGATAACTGAAACCTCAGAAAGCATAACAGTGGATGGGGGGGTGCTACTGTACTTTAATTAAAATAGGAAAAATTTCTCCCTTATGCTCGCCTTTCTAAAATTGTCTTCACTTTCTGACCTATTAATTCTTCCATTTAAACGAAATATTATCATTTTCCAACTAAATTAATGCTTTTTTAATTTTTAGAAAACATAGAAATGTACTAAATATATCCATAAACCCTGTTGTTGTTAGGTGCCCTCACACTGGTTCCGACTCAGAGTGGCCCAGTCTACAACAGAAAGAAACACTGCCTGCTCCTGTGCCATCCTCATGCTATGTTTGAGCCCATTGTTGCAGCCACTGTGTCAATCCATCTCATTGAGGGTCTTCCTCTTTTGCGATGACAATCTACCTTACCAAGAGTGATGTCCTTCTCCAGGAAAGGTCCCTTCTGATAATATGTCCAAAGTATGTGAGATGAAGTCTCACCATCCTCTCTGTCTAGGAGCACTATGGCTGTATTTCTTCCAAGACAGACTTGTTCCTTCTTCTGGCAGTCCATGAAATATTGAATATTCTTTGCCAACACCATAATTCAAAGGCATAAATTCTTCTTCCATCTCCCTTATTCATTGTCCAGCTTTCACATGCATATGAGGCAAGTCGACCATCTCTTGAATCAGGCACACCTTGATCCTCAATGTGACATCTGCTTTTCAATACTTTAAAGAGGTCTTTTGCAGCAGATTTGCCAATGCAATACATCCTTTGATGTCTTGACTGCTACTTCCAGAGACATTGATTGTGAATCCAAGCAAAATTAAATCCTTGACAACTTCATTATTTCCTCCATTTATCATGATGTTGCTTATTGGTCCAGTTGTGAGGATTTTTGTTTTCTTTTGTTCAGCTGTAATCCATACTGAGGGTTGTAGTCTTTGAACTTCATCAGTAAGTGCTTCAAGGCTTCTTTGCTTTCAGCAAGCAAGGTTGTGTCACCTGCATATTGCAGGTTGTTAATGAGTCTTCCTCCAATCCTGATGCCATGTTCTTCATATTATACAACTTCTTGGATTACTGGCTCAGCACACAAATAAGTACGGTAAAAGGATACAACCATACATATACCCTTCCTGATTTTTAACCACACAGTCTCCCCTTGTTCTGTTCAAACGTCTGCCTCTTTGTCTATGTACAGGTTCTGCATAAGCACAATTAAGTGTTCTGAAATTCCCTTCTTTGAAACATTATCCATAATTTGTTATGATCCACACAGTCAAGTGTTTTTGCATAGTCAATAGAACACAGGTAAACATCTTTCTGGTATTCTCTGCTTTCAGCCAAGATCCATCTGCCATCAGCAATAATATCCCTTGGTCCACGTTCTCTTCTGAATCTGGCTTGAATTTCTGGTAATTCCCTGGTGATGTACTGCTGCAACAGATTTTGAATTATCTTCAGCAAAATTTTACTTGCATGTGATATTCATGATATTGTTCGATAATTTCTGCATTCTGTTGGGTCACCTTTCTTTGGAATGGGCACAAATGTGGATCTCTTCCAGTCGATTGGACAAGTAGCTGTCTTCCAAATTTCTTGGCATAGACAATTGAACACCCCCAGCACTGCATCCATTCATTGAAACACCTCAGTTGGTATTCTTTCAACTCCTGGAGGCTTGTTTTTTGCCAATGCCTTTAGGGCAGCTTGGACTTCTTCCATCAATATCATCGGTACTTGGTCATATACTACCTCCTGAAATGGCTGAATGTCAACCAATTATTTTTGGTACAGTAACTCTGTGTATTCCTTCTACCTTCCTTTGATGCTTCCTGCGTCATTCAATATTTTGCCCTAGAATTCCTCAAAATTGCAACTTGAGGCTTGGATTTTTTCTTCAGTTCTTTCAGCTTGAAAAATGTCAAGCGTGTTCTTCCCTTTCAGTTTTCTAACTCCAGGTCTTTGCATGTTTCATTATAACACTTTACTTTGTCTCCTCGATCTGCCCCTTGAAATTTTTTGTTCAGCTCCTTTACTTCTTCATTTATTCCACTCATGTTAGTTACTCTGTTTTCAAGAGCAAATTTCAGAGTTTCTTCTGACATCCATTTGGTCTTTTATTTCTTTCCTATCTTTTAGTGATCTTTTGCTTTCTTCATTTTGATGTCCTTGATGTCATCCCACAACTCATATGGTCTTTGTTCATTAGTGGTCAGTGCATCTAATCTATTCTTGAAATGGTTTGCAAATTCAGGTAGGGTATACTCAAGATAGTATTTTAGTTTTCCTGGATTTATTTTAATTTTCTTCAGCTTCAACTTGTATTTGCATATGATCAGTTGATGGTCTGTTCCGCACTGGGCCTCAGGCCTTGTTCTGACTGATGCTATCAAGTTTTTCCATTGTTTCTTTCCACAGAAGTAGCTAATTTGATTCTTAGGTTTTCCATACGGTGACGTCCACATGCACCGTTGCCGTTTATGTTATTGAAAAAAAATATTTGCAATGAATAAGTCATTAGTTTTGCAAAATTCTATCATGCAATCTCTGGTGTCATTTCTATCACCAAGGCCGTATTTTCCAACTACTGATCCTTTTTCTTTGTTTACAATTTTTGCTTTCCAATCACCAGTAAATTATCAACGCATCCTGATTGCGTGTTTGATCAATTTCAGACAGCAGAAGTTTGTAAAAGTCTTCAATTTCCTCATCTTTGGCCTCAGTGATTGGTGCACAAATTTGAATAATAGTCTTATTAACTGGTCTTCCTTGTAGGCAAGAGACATTATTCTATTACCGACAGCGTTGTACTTCAGGGTAGATCTTAAAATGTCCTTTGTGATGATGAATGCGACGCCATTCCTCTTCAATTTGTCATTCCTGGCACAACTGACCATATGATTCTCTGATTCAAAATGTCCAATACCAGTCCATTTTAGCCCTCTAATGCCTGGGTTATCAATCTTTATGCGATCTATTTCATTTTTGACAACTTCCAATTTTCCTAGATTCATACCTTGTACGTTCCACGTTCCAATTATTAATGAATGTTTGCAGCTGTTTCTTCTCATTTTGAGTCATGCCACATTAGCAAATGAAAGTCCCAAAAGATTTACCCTATCTATGTCATTAAGGTCGACTCTATATTGAGGAAGTCGCACTTCCCCACTTGTATTTTCAGTGTCTTCCAACCTCAGGGGCTCATATTCCGGCACTGTATCAGCTTGAAAAATGTCAAGCGTGTTCTTCCCTTTCAGTTTTCTAACTCCAGGTCTTTGCACGTTTCATTATAACACTTTACTTTGTCTCCTCGAGCCACCCCTTGAAATCTTCTGTTCAGCTCCTTTACTTCTTCATTTATTCCACTCATGTTAGTTACTCTGTTTTCAAGAGCTCCGCTGCTATTCATAAGGTTTTCAATGGGCAATTTTTGTAGAAGTAGACCACAAGGTCCTTCTTCCTAGTCTCTTTTGGTCTAGAAGCTCCGCTGAAACCTATCCACCATGGGTATCCACCACCTGCTAGCATTTGAAATACTCTTGGCATAGCTTCCAGCATCACAGCAACATGCAAGCCACCACAGTATGACAAACTGACAGAAATGTGGTGGAAATAAACCATACTTCCACTATATAAGAATTTATCCCTTTTTGTATTTTGTATTTCTGTATTCATTTTCTGCAAGTTTTGAAAACATAATTTTATTCCATATGCTTTCCAAAGATGTTATTCCAATTACAGTCAAATGTTTTCTCTGATTGACAAAATGATTTTAGTTTAACTAGAAGAGTTAAAAGTTGCAGGAGAATTATCTTTAAAAAGAAGATACTTTAACATATTTTAAAACAATATTAAGTTAAATGTTTTGGTACAGCTCAAGAGGAGACAGATCAGTGGAAGACAAATAATGCAGAAATGATTATTGGTATGTATATCTTTAATTATTGTAATACGTGTAGTAAAATGGCTGGAATCCAGAGGAAGTCTATTCACAGTTAGTGAGTCAATAAACACAATCCTAAGTTAATTGCTATGTTATTAATTTGAGGATATAAATTATCTTATATATTCATTATTGTGAATGTAATTAATTTCTTTTTATTCCTTGAAAAGCTTGAGAGAAAATGAGATTGCAAAACGCTTAAAATGTCTAAAATAAATTATATCTTGGAGTGTCTATCATTTTTGTTGAAGTCCATGGTTATATCTGTTTTATGGCATCCTGTAACTACTTTGATAATTCTATATTAAATTTAAGATGCCAATTTGGAGTGCTGAAGCAAGAAAAGGTAGAAAACAAGAGGAGAAAGAGTTGAGAAATGAAGGTGTTTAACTACGTTTATGTCGAGTTTTTCTTTGTTTTATACTTGCTGAATGAGGTTAGGATAGCACCTACTTAAGCAAATTAATGAAAATGGTTAACACCTGTCTTAGGCGGGGTTCTCTAAAGAAGCAAAACCAGTGAAGTGTATATATATGTATGTAGAGAGAGAGATTTATCTCAAGGAAATGGCTCAGGTTGTAGTAGAGGTTGGGAAATGCCAAGTCCATGGGTCAGGGTCATGCTGGAGGTTTCTCCTGACTTAAGTAGCTGCAGGGGCTGATGAACCCAAATTCCAGAAGTAGATGGCAGGCTCACAGGTTGCGGAGGCTGGTGAATCCCAACATCAGCAGGTAAGGTGGCTGGCAGCTAGCACAACTCCCAAGAACAAGAGGTCAGATCATGACGAGCTGGATGCAGGATCCAGAGCAAACAAGCAAGCTTTGCCAGAACATCTGCATATATATTGAAAACCAGGGTGCCGACTGACAGCGGGACATATCAATTCCATGTTCCATAAAGAACATCACACATGTGGGACGTATTGGTCCCATGTCACATCACACTTCCTGTTTACACTTGAGTCATAAAATATCCTACTCAACTTTCCAAAAAGACACATGAAATACTAAGTAAACATTGCACTTGCCGCACATAATTGTTAGCAGTTTCATTAGAGAGGACCATATCAGTACCATGTTCCATGAAACACACTACACGTGTGGGACACACCGGTCCCACGGCCTAGGAAGTGCATCACAAACTGTTTTAACCCCCAAAATAACTCATTTACTTGAATATTTCTGAATGCCAGTAAAAGTGCCTTCCCAATTACACAAAGGAAATAGTAAACATACTTGCAAGCCTTATCTCACTATACAGAAGACAAATGTCACCAAAGTTTCACACAATCATTACTCCGGGAAGCATTCCCTCACACAAATGACTCTCAACACTCCAATGTGGGAGAGACAACTTCCTCGTGTTTTAGGCAGTTGCACCAGTATCTGCCAGAATGCCAGAAAGTACTAAAGTGGCTCATATGCCTGACAATAAACCTCCAGGGGCAAAAAAATATAACACCAAGATATGTATCCCACGGTCCATGAAAGGGATACAGCTACCTTCTTCCACCACCTTTGTTCCCTTTACCCTCAGCAAGCACCTCAGCTGGTCATGGTTCTTTGCTGGGTGGTTTGACCCAAACCTTCATTCCTGAAGTGTCTGGGCCATTAGTAGTCATAAGTCATGTCGGAATAGGGTTTGCTGTAGTTTTCCATGGACTTTAATCACAGAGCATGGTAGTACTAG
Organism: Trichechus manatus latirostris; assembly: GCF_000243295.1. Classification (NCBI taxonomy): domain Eukaryota; kingdom Metazoa; phylum Chordata; class Mammalia; order Sirenia; family Trichechidae; genus Trichechus; species Trichechus manatus. The sequence continues at coordinate 2,480,384 of NW_004444182.1, forward strand.
GAGACACAATAAGAGATCTCCTGGATTTCAGACATACACTTGTTTACCTCTGTTATGCAACATCAATATGATTTCCCCTTGGCAGTCAGGGTCAACACCACAGTTCTGTAATTTTATTATACTGTAGTGACTTATGTGTTGCTGTGATACTGGAAGCTATGCCACCAGTATTTAAAATACTAGCATGGTCACCCCTGGTTGGCAGGTTTCAGCAGAGCTTCCAGACTAAGATAGACTAGGAAGAATGACCTGGAAGTCTACTTCTAAAAAAACTGACCAGTGAAAACCTTATGAATAGCAGTGGAACATCATCCAGTATAGTGCAGAAAGATAAGCCCCTCATGTTGGAAGGCACTCAAAATACAACTGGAGAAGAGCTACCTCCTCAAAGAAGAGTTGACCTTAATGACGTTGATGGAGTTAAATTTTTAGGAGCCTTCATTTGCTAATGTAGCATGACTCAAAATGAGAAGAAACAGCTGCAAACATCAAGTAATACTGAGAGGGTGGAATGTATGAATTATGAATCTAGGAAAATTAGAAGTCGTCAAAAATGAGATGGAATGCATAAAGATCTGTATCCTAGGCATTAGCAGCCATTTTGAATCAGACAATAATATGATCTACTATGCTGGGAATGACAAATTGAAGAGGAATGGCAACACATTCATCATCAAAAACAACATTTCAAGATCTGTCCTGAAGTACAACATTGTTAGAGATAGGATAATATTCACATGCCTACAAGGAAGAACAGTTAATACAATTTTATTAAAATTTACACACCAATGACTAAGCCCAAAGATGAAGAAATTGAAGACTTTTACCATCTTCTGCAGTCTAAAAGTGATCAAACATGCAATCAAGATGCAATGATAATTACTGGTGATTGGAAAATGAAAGTTGTAAAAAAAGAAGGATCAGCAGTTGGAACATATGGTTTTGGTGAAAGTAACAATGTCAGAGGTTGCATGATAGAATTTTGCAACACCAATGACTTATTCATTGCAAATACCTTTTTTCAACAAAATAAATGGTGACTATACATGCGGACCTCACCAGAAGGACAACACAGGAATCAAATCAACTACATCTGTGGAAAGAGAGGATGGAAGAACTGAATTTATCATCAGTCAAAACAAGGCCAGGGGCCAAATGCAGAACAGACCATCAATTGCTCATATGCAAGTACAAACTGAAGCTGAAAAAAATTAAATCCACGAGAACCAAAATACGACCTTGAGTATATCCCACCTGAACTTGGAAACCATCTCAAGAATAGATTTGATGCATTGAACACTAATAAACAAAGACCACAGGAGTTGTGGGATGACATCAAGGACATCAAAATGAAGAAAGCAAAGATCACTAGAAAGATAGGAAAGGAAAAAAGGACCAAAATGGATGTCAGAATAAATTCTGAAACTTGTTCTTGAACATAGAGTAACCAAAGTGAGTAGAATAAGTGATGAAGTAAAAGAGCTGAACAAAAGATTTCAAGGGCAGATCTAGAAGACAAAGTATTATAATTAAATATGCAAAGACCTGGATTTAGAAAACTAAAGGGGAAGAACATGATCAACATTTCTCAAGCTGAAAGAACTGAAGAAAAAATTCAATCCTCAAGTTGCAATTTTAAAGAATTCTAGGGCAAAATACTGAACAATGCAGGAAACATCAAAAGAAGATGGAAGGAATACACAGAGAGTCACTGTACCAGAAAGAATCAGTCAACATTCAACTATTTCATGAGGCAACATATGACCAAGAACCGATGGTAGTGAAGGAAGAATTCCAAGCTTCCCTAAAGGCATTGGTGAAAAACAAGGCTCCAAGAATTGACAGAATACCAATTGAGTTGTTTCAATAAATGGATGCAGCATGGGGGTTCTCACTCGTCTATGCCAAGAAATTTGGAAGACAGCTATTTGGCCAACTGACTGGAAGAAATCCAATTTTGTGTCCATTCCAAAGAAAGGTGACCCAACAGAATGCAGAAATTATTGAACAATATAATGAATATCACATGAAACTAAAATTTTACTGAAGATCATTCAAAATCTGTTGCAGCGGTACATTGCCAGGAAAATTCCAGAAATTCAAGCCAGATTCAGAAGAGGACATGAAATGGGGGATATCATTGCTAATGTTAGAATGATCTTGGCCGAAAACAGAGAATACCAAAAAGAGGTTTACTTGCGTTTTATTGACTATGCAAAGGCATTCGACTGTGTGGAGCACAACAAATTATGGATAACATTTCAAAGAATGGGAATTCCAGAACCGTTACTTCTGCTCATGCAGAGCCTCTGCACAGATCAAGAGGCAGTCGTTAAGAACAGAACAATGGGATACTTAATGGTTTAAAATTTGGAAAGTTTTGCATCAAGGTTGTATATTTCACCACACTTATTCAATCTGTATGCTGAACAAATAATCTGAGAAGCTGCTGTATATGAAGAAAAATGGGGCATCAGGATTGGAGGAAGACTCATTAACAACCTGCAATATGCAGATGACACAACCTTGCTTTCAGAAAGCAAAGAGGACTTAAGCGCTTACTGATGAAGATCAAAGACTACAACCTTCAGTATGGATTACACCTCAACATAGAGAAAACAAAAATCCTCACAACTGGACCAATAAGCAACATCATAATAAGTGGAAGAAGGATTGTGGTTGTCAATGATTACATTTTGCTTGGATCCACAATTAACGCCCGCGGAAGCAACAGTCAGGAAATCAAACAACGTATTGCACTGGGCAAGTCTGCTGCAAAAGATTTCTTTTAAGTGTTGAAAAGCAAAGATGTCACTTTGAGGCCTAAGGTGTGCATGACTCAGGCCATGATATTTATAACTGCCTGATATGCATGAGAATGCTGGACAATTAATAAGGAAGACTAAAGAATATATACCTTTGAATTATGGTGTTGGCAAATTTTCAGTATATCATGGACTGCCAGCAGAATGAACAAGTCTGTCTTGGAAGAAGTAAAGCCAAAGTGCTCCTTGGAAGCAAGGAATGCAAGACTTCGTCTCACACACTTTGGACATGTTATCAGAAGGGACAAGTCCCTGGAGAAGGACATCATACTTGGTAAGGTAGAGGATCAGCAATAAAGAGGAAGACCCTCAACAAGATGGATTGTCACAGTAACTGCAACAATAGGCTCAAACATAACAATTGTGAGGATGACGCAGGACCAGCAGTATTTCATTCTGTTGCACATAACGTGGCTATGAGTTGGAACTGTCTTGATGGCGACTCACTACAAGAGTCATGGTAAATCACACCAGCCAATATGGTAACTCCCTTCTTTGCATGTTGATCCTGAGGCATGAGGAGCTGAAAGTTGGTGAGTGGCATTCTTAACTTCCAGTTCAATGAAATCCATGTTGTGTCTCCAGGTGGAAACATCCCTCCCTTTGGAACCAAGACCTCTAGACTCACAGAGCATAGGGTTCTGGGGACAGGAAGCAAAATTTCTGCAAGAGGGTCACTATGGGTAATAGTGAATGTTGCCACTCCCATCTCCATCCCTTGATTCCTGGATCTGTGAATCCTGGCTAAGAGAGAAACAACACTATGCATTGTTTAGTTCCTCCTGGAGAACACTTCCCCAACACTGCAAAGTGTTACCACCTAGCTAGCACCGTTGTCTTTAGAAGGCCAGTTCATCGTTATACCAAGTCAGCTGCTTCAGGATGATAGGAATATGCTAAGACCATTGAATTTCATGATCCTTTGCTATGAAGTGAGTCCTTTGATCCAAGGTGATGCTGTATGTGGAAAACCACAATGGTGGATAAGGCATTCTATGAGTCCATGGATGTTAGTTTCGGCAGAGGAATTGCCTGCAGGGAAGGCACATTCATATCTAGAGCAAGCATCTATCCCAGTGACAACAAAATGCTGCCCTTTCCATAAAGGAAGTGATCCACTTTAATCAACCTGCCACCAGGTTGCTGGTTGATCACCTTGAGGAATGGTGCCATATCAGGGATTCAGTGTTGGTCTCTGCTGCTGGCAGATGGGGCATTCAGCAGTGGCCGTAGTCAAGTCGGCCTTGGTGAGTGGAAGTCCGTGTTACTAAGCCCATGCATAGCTGCCATCCCTGCCACCATGGCCACTTTATGAGCCTGTTGGGCAATGACAGGAGTGGCTGGGGAAAGAGGATGACTAATTTCCACAGAACGTGTCCTCCTATCCACTTGATTGTTAAAATCTTCCTCTGCTGAGGTCATCCTTTGGTAAGCATTCACATAAGACATAAATATCTTCTCTTCTTTGGTCCATTCAAAGAGATCTATCCACATACCTCTTCCCTATACCTCCTTGTCACCAATTTTCCAATCATATTCCTTCCAAGTCCCTGACCACCCAGCCAAACCATTGGCCACAGCCCATGAATCAGCATAAAGTCACACATCTGGCCATTTCTCCTTCCAAGAAGAGTGAACAACCAGGAGGAATGCTTGAAGTTCTGCCCATTGGGAAGATTTTTCCTTCATCACTGTCCTTCAGGGAGGTTCCAGAAAGGGGTTACAGTGCTGCCTCTGTCCACTTTCAAGGAGTGCTTGCATATTTTACAGATCCATCTGTAAACCAGGCATGAGTTTTCTCTTCCTCAGTCAACTGATTGTAGTAACTCCCCATGAGGCCATAGGTGCAGATTGGGACAAGGCAGGTAATGTGACAGGAGTGGAGACCATGGGCAATTGAAACACTTCCTCATGCAACTTATTTGTGTCTTCAGGTTCTGCTCAAGCCCAATCTTGTATATACCACTTCTATTTAATGATAGAGTGCTGCTGTGAATGTTTGACTTTATGACTCTGTGGATCAGACACCACCTACCTCATGATGAGCAGCTTGGGCTGCTTGGTGACTTGGTGGCCCGTGGCTAAGTGTTCAGTCTCTGCTAAGGCTCAGGAACAAGCCAAAAGCTGTTTCTCAAAAGGAGAGTAGTTATCTGCAGAGGATGGCATGTCTTTGCTCCAAAATCCTAAGGGTCTGCACTGTGATTCACAAAGAAGGGCCTGCCAAAGACTCCAAACAGCATCTCTATCTGCCACTGACACTTCAAGCACAATTGGATCAGCCGGATCATATGGTCCAAGTGGCAGAGCAACTTGTATGGCAGCCTTAACCTGTTGCCAAGCCTTCTCTTGTTCTGGGCCCCACTCAAAACTAGCAGCTTTTCAGGTCACTTGATAAGTAGGCCAGAGTAGCACACCCAAGTGAGGAATATGTTGCCTCCAAAATACAAAAAGGCCCACCAGGTGTTGTGCCTCCTTTTTAGTTGCAGGAAGGGCCAGATGTAACAACTTATCATTCACTTTAGAATGAATATCTTGACATGCCCCACACCTCTGGACTCCTAGAAATTTCACTGAGGTGGAAGGTGCCTGAATTTTTGTGGGATTATTTTTCCATCCTCTCGCATGCAAATGTTTTACCAATAACCACAGAGTCATTGACACTTCTTCCTTACTAGGTCCAATCAGCATAACGTTATCAATATCATGGACCAGTGTGATGTCTTGCGGAAGGGAAAGGTGATCAAGGTCCCAGCCAACTAAATTATGACATAGGGCTGGAGAGTTGATATACCTCTGACGTAGGAGAGTTAAAGTGTATTTCTGGCCTTGCTAGCTGAAGGCAAAATGCTTCTGGTATTCCTTTGAAACCAAAATCAAGAAAAAGACATTGGCTAGATCAATAGCTGCATACCAGGTACCAGGCAATGTATTAAATTTGTTCAAGCAATGAAACTACATCTGGAACAGTAGCTGCAATTGGAGTCACCACCTAGTTAAATTTTTGATAATCTGCTATCATTCTCCAAGATCCATCTGTTTTTTACACAGGCCAAGTAGGTGAGTTGAATGGGGATATGGTGGGAATCACGACCCTTGCATACTTCAAGTCCTTGATGATGGCAGTAATCTCTGCAATCCCTCCAGGAATGTGGTACTGCTTTTTGTTTACTATTGTCCTAGGTAGGGGGCAGTTATGATGGCTTCGACTTGGCTTTTCCTACCATAATAGCCCTTACTCCACTTGTCAGGTATCCAGTGTGGGGGGTTGTGACAGTTGCTGAGTATATTTATTCCAATTATGCATTCTGGAACTGGGGAGATCACTATAGGATTGGTTTCAGGACTCACTGGACCCACTGTGAGATGAAACTGAGCTAAGACTCCATTAATAACCTGACCTCCATATGCCCCCACTCTGACTGGTGGGCCACACTGATGTTTTGGGTCTCCTGGAATTAGTGTCAATTCCAAGTCAGTATTCAGTAATCCCGGAAAAGAATGATTCTTTCCTTTTCCCTAAAGAATAGTCACTGTTGTAAAAGGCCACAAAATCATTTGGGGAAGGCTGGGAGAAAGCTTAAAAGTGTAAACTTTTGGCAGTGTAGTGGGTTCCTTCCTGAAGGGGACCCGTCCTTCCCTTCATTCAAGGGGTTGTGGGTCTTTAAACTCACTCAGATCTGGGAATTGATTGAGGGGTCATGACTCTCTGTTCTGGGGATTCAAGTTAAACTGACATTCACTTGATGTAGAATTCTTCCTCTTGTACAGATTAAGTAAATATTTAGTAGATTTCCTATCTATTTCACTCCTAGGGACATTATGACTAAGTAGCCAATGCCATAAGTCCATTCAAGTCAGGCTATTCCGATTACTGCTTTGATTCCACTTTCCATTATGGTAACTATATCCACCCTGTCTCTGTCTATTGAGTGCCACGTCTTGGCCCCTACCACCAAAGGATCCAATCAACCCCATTGTAGTTAGGTGTCTTAATTCAGTTAGGGCAGATCCCACTGTCAAATCTGATGTACACAAAATGGCAATCACAGCAGTCTTCAAGGATGCTGGGGCCTCCTCCACAAATTTGTTCCTCACTGTTGTGGTAAAAGGTGTGTCATGTGGACACTCCATGTGTGAGTCTGTGGGTCTAACCTGATAAATCTACTCTAACATGTCAATTTCCCTAAGTTTTTGGATATCTTCTTCTACAGTATACTAAGGCAGGTCTGGTACTTCAACTTGATTTTGTATAGGTCATCACATAATCCATGATTCAGAAAACACTCCAAATAAACTACTAGATTCTTTCCTAATCTCTCAAGTTGGAACACTGAATGAAGAACTGTGCATAGTGAGCCCATATCAATAAACTCAAACTGATCCATCTTTGTGTTCCTTGAACCATTCATTATTCCACACACTTAATAGGCATTCCCACATCTATTCTTCCCCAGGTTTCTGTTTGAACATAATAAAAAATTCAAGCAGTTCTTTTGGAGTGTAGTGTACCTCCACTTGGGTCATACTTTGTACTTTACCTTTTGGGGCTTGTTGGGGACCAAAGTCTATTTATAGGTCTAGAAGCAAGAATGGTTGTGGGAGTGGGGCCTTGGAACATTCAGCAACATCTTGTAAAGCATCTATCTTAGGTGATGCCCCAGGCACCGCCTCAGGTGATATCTTAGACAAAGACTCTTCAGGCACACCCAAACCCCGTTGCTGTTGAGTCGATTCTGTCTCATAGCAACTCTGTAGGACAGAGTAGATCTGCCCCATATGGTTTCCAAGGAGTGGCTGGTGGATTCGAACTGCCAGTTTTTGGGTTAGCAGCCATGCTCTTAACCACTGTGCAACCAGGGCACAGCAATGTTAATCTCATCAGGTGGACTTGGAAGAGACAATGGTTTTACTGGGAGGGTAGCTTAGCAGATAAAGATGGAATAATCTCTTCAGATGGGAACAAGAGGGCTTGTTCCATTAGCAAGAATGATTCAATGGAATTTAGGGTCTTGATGTCCCCAGCTTCCTGATTATTTGTCCATATGTCCCTATCACAAGTTTCAGGATCCCGTTTCTTCCCAATCAATGCCCTCACTTTAACTTCAGACACCACTGGGAATTCATTTGGCAATGTAATTCAGCCACTCTTACGATAAGACTCTGTGTTTGGTTTTTGGCAATATCAGCTCTGTTACTACAAGAAATAAGGCTTTCTTTAAGGGCACAAGTGGCAACTTTGAGGTCTTTTATGTGCTCTTCGGCTGTGATTCTGAAGCATTGAGCTCATCTCTTTCTTTCACCACTTTTTCTAGGGAAAGTAGGACCAACCAACCAGCTTCCCTATGCTTCTCATTCTGACAATATTGTAGAAAAGCATCAAACATGCGATCATCCAGCACCTTGCTTCTCACCAATACTTGATCTATTGGTGTTGATATTTTGTGTATTAATATTGCCACCTCATGCCATGGATTAACAGCACCCTCTTTACTACTGGAGGCAAGTCATCAGTGCCTTTAAGACTAGTCAGACTTGAGAACCAATTTAGAAACCTCATCCTTAGGATTTTGTTACTCTGGAACCACTCTTGGTACCAAATGTCTTAGGCTGGGTTCTCTAGAGAAGCAAAACCAGTGAAGCATACATATATACATATAGGTTGCTAGATAGAGAGAGAGAGAGATTTATCTCAAGGAAATGGCTCACGCTGTTGTAGAAACCAGCAAGTCCCAAGTCCATGAGTCAGGCATCAGGCTAGAGGCTTCTCCTGACTCACTTAGCTGCAGAGGCTGACGAACCCAAGATCGGCAGATAAAATGGGAGGCTACTGGCTCAAGTCCCAAGAACCAGACATCAGATGATGACAAGCAAGATGCAGAATCCAGAGCAAGTAAGCAACCTTTGCCAAAACATCCACGTATATATATTGAACGCAGGCCACACCCCTGACAAAACTCCCCTTACAACAAATTGGCTGATCACATCAGATCACATCATGGAGGATGCCTACATCATTACATAACTGCCAAACTATATCATTACATAACTGCCAAGCCACTGAGAATCATGGCCCAGCCAAGCTAATACACAAACTTAATCATCATGACATCTTAGGACATTAAAGAGGTACACAAAGGAATTGGAAGAGTCAATAGAAGCAGTACTCCTGGATAAGCCTACTACACAGAAGTCAAAAAAAAAGGTTCATAAAATAACCAATGTAGAAATTTCTTGGAGAAGCAAGGAGAACCAGTAGTTCCTTGAAACATTCACCATAAAATTTAAAAAAACAAAAACAGAAAAAAAAATGAAAGAAATTATTCTAGTAATCCTGAGAGGATATGTTAATTGTCTGCCTATGGCTTTCCCCCAAGTACAGGTGCCATGAATATAAGGTGACAGGATTGTGAGCAGATATTGAAAGAATGTGTGAACTGTTTCTCGGCAATTAGAGAGACTAAAGGGGTCCTAGACTGGAGAGAAGAAAAATCCAAAGGTATATCCTAAATTACTTCTTTATTTATGAAGAAAAATTTGAAACTACTAGTTTTCATAAATATGTAACAAATGCATATATATTTGAATTATGGTGTTGGTGAAGAATATTCAGTATACCATGGACTGCCAGAACAAACAAATCTGTCTTGGAAGAAGTATAGCCAGAATGCTCCTTAGACGCGAGGATGGCAAGACTACATCTCAAGTACTGTGGACATGTTATCAGGAGGTACCAGTTCCTGGAGAAAGACATTATGCTTGGTAAAGTAGAGGGTCATCAAAAAAGAGGAAAACCCTCAATTAGATGGATTGACATCGTGGCTGCAACAATGGGCTCAAGCATAATAATGATTGTGAGGATTGCGCATGATCAGGCAGTGTTTCATTGTGTTGTATACAGGGTTGCTATGAGTCGGAGCTGACTCTACTGCACCTAATAACAACAGCAACAGAACAACTATATATATATGTGTGTGTGTGTGTGTGTGTGTGTGTTGTGGTGTGGCATGACGCTGCACGGCGCTCAGCGGCACAATGCGAAGTGACCTTGTTAGGTTATGTTGTTGTGTTGTGATGTGATGTGATGTGACGTGACGTGATGTGATGTGACATGATGTTATGTTATGGAGCCCAAGTGGCACAGTGGTTAAAGAGCTCAGCTGCTAACCAAAAATAGGCAGTTCGAATTCACCAGCTGCTTTATTAAAATAATTGTAGTATGTGTCAGATATTCAAAATAGTTTTAAAGTAATACAACAAACAGCCATATATTCAGTGACCAGTTTAACAGATTATATATTTAAAATACAATGAGGTCTATGCTGCAAACCTCCATAATGCAATCCCTGTCCCTCTTACCCAGAGGTAAAAACCATCCTGATTTTTGTGTCTATTATTTCCATACATGATTTATCTTTTTACTAAATGTATCTTTAAGCAATATAAAGGATGGTTTCTCAGAGTTCAAATTTTCCTTAAATAATATTGTGCTGTATGCATCTTCTCAAACGTTCTTTTTAAGTTTAATTTTATATTCCAGAATATTTTCTATGTTAGTAATTGTAGCAATAGTTCATTTGTTTGCATATTATAGAATTTCATCTTGTAAACATCATTAAAAAGCATCATCCCTCAATTGCACATTGCTATCCAGTTTCCCACCTACCATTGCATTCCTTTCACCAACAGTTTACACACAGAAACTGCTTTTACCTCTAAGCTTTCATAAACCCATTGCAAGCTTGCTTTTTATCCAACTACTTCACTATAATTACTTTCACACTGTCATGAACCTCTTGAACGATAAGTTGACACGAGTTGCAAGATGCCCACTCAGTAACTGTGGCCCATGTCAGGCAGTGAAGGTGGAATTAGTCAAACAAGGAAACTCTTAGAAGGACATCAGTGTATCCTCAAGCTCAGCTCAGGGACAACAGCTTCTGCAAATGCTGAGTGGTCTGCATACCACACCCTCTATTACCATAACAATTCCTACCCAGTAATTACCTCCAACATAGGAAATAACCACATAGCCTGGCTGGCCATTTGGGTTCATGGTTTGGAAAGATAAGAGGAAACCTGGCACGTTCTCTGGCAGTGACAAACTCTGGTCACATCTGGTAGTTTTACTTCCTCCTAAAATGCCCTGGTGTGCTATGATAGGACTCAGTGGCATTAACATTCAAATTAAGACATTCTATATTGCATGTATTCAAGCAAATTTCAAAAATTGTCAAAATTACAAGTTATACAGAAATATATTTGCAAATTTTCTAGCAAATAGAAAAAGAAAAATTCCCCTGAACTCTCCAATAGATCCCAAAAGACAAGAGGAAGGAAATAAATTCAGATAATAACAGCAAATACTGATATAACATGCACTATGGCCTAGGCATTGCCGTAAATACTTTACATATATTAACTACTTCTGAGAGGAAAAAATCTATGCTATAGGTGAACTATTTTAATATTGATTTTGCAAATGAGGAAACCTTGACACAGGCAGTTTAAGTGATTCTCTCACATTACAAATAATTTGTCTTTGTTCTTCGAACAAGATTCATTTCTGGACAGTAAGATATCTTAAAGCTCTGTTCATTTACCTCCTTGAAAGCAATCTTTATAGATCCAGTGGTTTTTCTTGAATTCAGTCTTCCTTTGGGCAATGTTTTTGTTTGTTTTTCTCATTCAAACCCTCTTCCTTTGACTTCCATGGCATCACTCTCGCCGAATTTCCCTCTGTCTCGCTAGCCACTGTTTCCCCGAATCCTTTGCAATCTTCTAATTTTGTGACTGTATCAGAAATGCTGGTGTTTTTTAGAGTTTCCTTCTTGGTCTTCTTCTCACAGTCTTCCTAGGATTACTCATCACACCAAAGTCTATGGTAACCATGACATACTCTCCAACATATATTTCTCCTTCAGACCTGCGTATAGAATTGCCTAATGAAGAGGAACCTCAGGTTTTTATGGACCCAAAGTGAATTATTTTATCATGTCCCCTCTTGTTCTTTCTTGATCTCTATCTCAGTGATTTTGTTAGCTGCCATCCAGTCGGCTCCAACTTGTGGTGACCCCATGCACAACAGAACAAAACACCGCCTGGTCCTGCACTATTGCCATGATCAGTTGCACATTGAATTGTTGTGATCCATAGTTTCCATTGGCTGATTTTCAGAAGTAGATCGCCAGGCCTTTCTTCTTAGTTCATCTTAGTCCAGAAACTCTGCTGAAACCTATTCAGCATCATAGCAACGTGCAAACCTCCACTGATGGACAGGTGGTGGCTGTGCATGAGGTGTATTGGTTGGGAATTCAATCTGGGTCTCCTGCATCGAAGGTGTGAATTCTACCACTGAACCACCACTGCCCTCTTATCTCAGTAGTTAGAGTCCCTTATATTTCCAGTTCCAAAAGCCACAAATATGACCATTCTAGATTCATCATCTTCTATCTTTTTCCTTCATCTCTAAATCAAATCGGTGATGATATATATTTTACATGCCCAAATATATCTACAATCCTCAGAGACTATGCTACGTTTTAACCTCCCATTATCTCTGCTCAGATTGCTCCAACAATTTCCTCACTGAAATGCTTTTCTCGAGTTTGACTGCCTTAAATTCATCCTTCAGTCAGCCACCCAAAAAGTCTTTCAAAACGCAATTCTAATGAAGTCAAAACCAGTGCTTAAAATACTTTAATGAATCTTTTCAACATTCAGGTGACCGTTAAAAACCTTGAATGTATATTACAGACACATCACTTGCCACTGCTGTCTTGAGCTCTATACTGAGTCAAACTGAGCCATGTGCATTCTCCCGACCATATCATTTTTTTCTTTGACTTAAATGCCCTTGGCAATCCTTATCTCCTATGTAATAATTTCTCACCCTGACCTTCATCTCTTTCCAAGCTCTTCCTTTAAAGTTCATTTAGGTACTAGCCTGTCAGGAAGATTTCAAGACATGTCTAATCTTATTTAGAAACCTGTATAGTATACTTCCCAACACTCCTGCAGTTTTTTTTAAACTAATATTTCACTTACTAAAAAAACATTGTAAATATCTGTTTATTTGTTTTCTCCAATAGACTTACAATATTAAAAGCTTTATAATGTTAAAAGAAAAAAATGTGATCCAGAAGTCCATATACAGCAAAAATATCCTTCAAAATTGAGGGTGAAATTTTTTTTTTTTTTTTTTTTTTTACATAAAATTCAGAGATTATTTCCACAGCAGAGCTGTCCTAAAAGAAATTAAGAAAATTCTTCAGGCTGAAGGAAAATTACACCAGATGAAACCAAGATCTATGGAATGGAATAAAGAGCACTAGAAATAATAATATTTGATAAACAAAAGAGACTATCCTTCCCTTATCCTAACTTTTTGATAAAAATCCCTGAATGTTTAAAGAAAATAATTATAATAATGTATTATCTAGGAGCTCATTTTTCAAATTTTATCTTACAAATCCATTTGTGCTCTTTCCTTATATACCCATCTGATATAAAATAATGAAACTCAAATTTTTCAACAATCTCTGTACTGGTTTTTAAATATTCTTCCTTATTAATTTTATCCCCAATGTGCACATGACATATTCTGAATCAGAGATAGAGTTCTTATTAATTACATTTCAATGAATAAGAAGCATGCCGTCTTCGCCCCAGAACTTAAACCCCAAGGTGATACGATAAAAGCTAAAAGGAATTTTCCCTATCCAAGTGGCTGGACATCCCATAGGTGAGAAATAAGAAAAAAAATATTTTTAGTGCTTGTTTGTTAATAAAGTAGAAGGAGGCAGCTGTCCCCCTAGCCTTCCTGAAAGGTTCTCCTCCTGACTCCAACCCCTTTGGTACGTAGATAAAATCTCTCCAGGGATTATATAAAAAAAAATCTGTTGCCATCGAGTGGATTCCAACTCATAGCGACCCTATAGGACAGAGTAGAACTGCCCCATAGGGTTTCCAAGGAGTGGCTGGTGGATTCGAAATGCAGACCTTCTGCAGCTGAGCTCTTAACCGCTGTGACACCAGAGCTCTGAAAGAGTAAGTGGAAAAGCAAGGGTCATGTAGTCCTGTGTGTTTTAACCAAGAGGTATCTCCCAGGTCCAAAGCTTCATTCCTCCTAGATAAGTAAATACCTAGAAAGAGAATATACCACTCTCAAGCACAGTGGAAGCTTGACTTAGGAACCTAGTCTAAGTTATAATAATCAGGCCCTCTTTAAGAGATAAGGGACATTTAATTTTCATTGTAGATAAGAGCAATTAACTGTACAAATGGATACAAATCTAATTCTCCTGGTATTTGATGAGTCTCAGGAGACGAGGGCTCTTTCCTAGCACTGAAAAATCTCTGGCAGTTTGGTTTGCCCACACTCTGAAAGGTTGTTTTGTTATCAGGTATAACTCTTATTACATTAAAAAAAAAGAAGTAATACACACAGGTCATGAATGTCTAATTAGAACATACTAAAATTCATACAATATTTATATATGCCCAATTCATATGCATCTAATTTATATTAATGCAGTGATTTATAAAATTCATCATTTACATATATTATCTTTGATTTTTATTTCATGCTTTCATATTCCATTTGCATAAATTATCAAAATTTTAACAGAAAATTTTTGTTCCCTGTAAATACAGCTGTTTTTGTAATAGATTCATTCATTTTCAAGTTTATATTTCTATTTTCTATTATTTACTCTGACTATTAGGTTTCACGAATTAGATTATATTTTAATATATTTACAATCATATGCTGTGAGATTTATAAATTTTGTAAAGGTATCTTTTAGAATTCATTTTCTATCTCTCTCTTTTTTTTTTGTTCTTGTTTTATCATTAATGGTAAGAACTAAAGTAATTCATGCCCTGAACCATAAAGTCTTAATAAATTTCAATGGATTAAAATTATATCCAGTATAATGTCTGACCATAATATATGTAATTGGAAATCAATAACAAAATTATAATCAGAAAATAGCAAAATATTTCAAAATTAAGCAACAAGTGAATTGAATTGAGCATTTAATGGTTTACAGAGCTTCCTCTTCCTAAATTTTCTGATTAATTTTTACTGAAATAAATTTGAAACCAGTTTTCTCCATTTTTTTCAGACTCCTGCGGTCATTTCTTTAAAAATATATACATATATACATATATAATTTAAATCAGTCAAACACAACACAGGAGAACAAATAGTATCAAATTAAAGATTAGATCTCTTGAAGGGCCCAAGAGAATCCTAACCACAGGAAATTTCTCACTAGCCGTTTGTTATGGATTGAATTGTGTCCTCCCAAAAAATGTGTGTCAGCTTGGCTAGTCCATGATTCTCAGTACTGTGTGATTGTCCACCATTTTGTCATCTGATGTGATTTTCCCATGTGTTGTAAATCCTACCTCTATGATGTTAATGATGTGGGATTAGAGGCAGCTATGTTAATGAGGCAGGACTCAATCTATAAGATTAGGTTGTGTTTTAAGCCAATCTCTTTTGAGATATAAAAGAGAGATGCGAACAGAAAGACATGGGGAGCTCATACCACCAGGAAACAAGAGGCAGGAGAACACCATATCCTTTGGACCTGGGGTCCCTGTGCCTGAGAAGCTCCTCGACCAGGGGAAGATTGATGACAAGGACCTTCCTACAGAGCTCACAAAAAGAGGAAGCTTTCCCCTGGAGCTGGCACCCTAAATTTGGACTTCTAGCCTCCTAGACTGTGAGAGAACACATTTCTCTTTGTTAAAGCCATCCACTTGTGGTATTTCTGTTAAAGCAGCACTAGATGACTATGCCTATTACTATGCATTGAGCGATTTTCTCACTTTTTCACTGAATGGTTTTCCATGTTTCTTTATTCTCTAAATTTCATACAAACTTTGTTTTTATTGACAATTCACAATTTTGTGTTATTGTTCATCTTAAATTAATTCCTTCTCTCTCAGATGTATCTACATATGTGACTACTCAAAGCTTACAATCAAAAGTTTCTACCAAGGTATTTTCATTTAAAAAATAAATAAAAGGTATTATCTTTCTTTAGGATCTTCTTGCTAGAACAGAGATTCTCAACTACAGCAGTGTTTCTCAAACTATGTTGAAGAATTAAGTTTTTTTTTTAATTTCTAGTATATCATGGACAGATAGTTTGTATAAAACTACAATAAATTAATAGAATTAATAGAAAAATGAAATTAAAAAAAGTCATACAAATTATCAGGCCAAATTTTCATTGGTAGATTCCACAAATATTAAATCACTTTATCAATTGCTCTAAATGTTTCTGAAAGTTTCAACTTTGGCCCATACCTTGTTGCAGATCAGCAACAAAGTTTGTGGACCAGCACCTTCCTCAACCCTACTTTGTGCAGAATTATTCTGCAATACACTGGCTTCAGAATCTTACTTCAGATCTATTGAACCAAGATATTTGAGGACATCTCAGATAGCTGCATTTTTTTAATAATTTCCACCAATAATTCATATGTATCCTAATGCTAAAAAAACAAATACAAGAAACCATGTTCTGGAGAAATACTCAGAGCAGTACTAGCTCTTGAAACATTTTTTTCTTCACTTAACCATATTTAAAAGTTAATTAATTGGGCTTCAAGGGGTAGAGGTTGTTATTATTAAAATAATTCAAATATGTATTTGTATTGTAGTATGAGAAATATCAGAAGCTCATGAAATGGAAAAGAGAAACAGTAACAGTGAGAAGCCGCAACCTACAAATTACATGTCGTTAGCATCTGTGAGGTTGGGTTTGAACGTTGTTCTCCAAGTCTCCTAACTGATTATATTTTGCCTGCTCTACATTTCAATTAAGTCTTTTTTTTTTTTTCTGAAATAGTGATGAAACCTGTGAGAGTATTCTAAATTGCCTAATATTCTGAGAACTTTTCCTTCACTCTCAGCATCTGATCTTAAGCTGTTTTCACCCCACAGGGCTTCTTAAAGTTTAGTCAGATTATGCTATTAACATATGACCCACTGCACTTCTATTTTGGGAAAGTATCTACTTAAGAACTTTCTACTGCGATATTGTAAAATACCTTATGATACGGCAACCACAAGAAGAAATTCTTCAGAAACAGTGTGGCAATGTGAAACCCTTGCCTAATGCAATCTCAGAGTGCCAAGAGAGCAAAGCATTAATTTAATATGCACTTGGCATATATTCAGAGAAACCATGCCAAACAAGCTTAGTTTTATGTGAACCGCAAGGCTTTCTCTGTGAAACAGCATTTCCTCCACTACCCATTACAGAAAAAAACTTTCCCTAAATTTCAAATATTGTTAACCTTGCCTTTCCCTTCACATTTGAAATGGTTTCAAATTTCACTTCCTGGACATTGAAATATGCTTGCTGAATTCTATTCTGTTTACTTGAATATACAGAATGTATCAATCATGTCCTTCTGGTTAGAGGTTGGCTTGCTGTAAATATTACAGTTTTTCATTAAGCAAAGTCTGCTTAATTCATGCTGTGCTAAATGTAGGAGGTGGTGGCTGTTCAGTTTAGCCAATTAGTGGCCAGAGACATTTTGAATAACACTAAAGGCCCAAGAAGCCCTCGTTAATTTTTATTTATAACAAGGATGGGGGAGGGAAAGACCATGAAACACTTCACTGCATAAATCCTGAAGATCCAAAGTGCTTTAACATCATGCTGACTCACTGGTTTAAACAGGGGCACAGTGGTTTTAAATTACAGTAAAATTACACATGCACCCCAAGTTATAGCCAAATTTACGTGTATAGGTACTTCGGGGTTTATAAATTATTGCAGGTGACTTTATTAGTATACCTGGTCAAATGTGTTTCCTCACAAAATACCACCCAATTTTTAGTATTTAGTGGTCACAGGAATAACATGTTCTCTTCATCGATTCATTTTGTATTCAGTTACTTCTTTAATAAAAATGTGTAAAACATTTACTCTATCTCTAGCTATGAGGCAAATATAAATGAAAAACACATAGATCCTGACTCCTGAAGAATCTTAATGTCCAGAGACTTTAAAGGCAAAAATATGGCGACATAAGCACACCCATATTCATTGCAGCATTAGTCACAATAGCAAAAAGATGGAAATAACTTAAGTGCCCATCAACAGAAGAATGTATAAACAAATTATGATACGTACACACAATGGAATACTACGCAACGATAACAATGATGAATATGTGAAATATCTCACAATATGGATGAATCTGGAGGGCACTATGCTGTGTAAAGTAAGTCAATCACAAAAAGACAAATATTGTGTGAGACCAGTATTACAAAAACTCAAGAAAATGTTTACACACAGAAAAAAAAGCAAACTTTTGATAGTTACAAGGGATGGAAGGATGGAAAGGGGAAATCACTAACTAGATAATAGACAAATGTCAGCTTTGGCGAAGGGAAAGAAACCATGCCAAACAAGCTTAGTTTTATGCATCAGCACACCTTGACCATGGCAAAGTCATAGAAGCTTCCTAGACACATCCAAACATCTTGAGGGACCAAGTTGCTGGGCCTGAAGGCTGAAAAGCACAGTCTCAGGAGATATCTAGGTCAATTGGCATAACATAATTCATAAAGAAAACATTCTACATCCTACTTTGGTGAGTAGCATCTAGGGTCTTAAAAGCTTGCGAGTGGCCATCTAACATACACGTATTGGTCCCATTCCATCCAGAGCAAAGAAGAATGAAGAAAACAAAAGGCACAAGGAAAATACTAGCCCAAAAGACTAAAGGACCACATGGACCACAGCCTCCACCAGCCTGAGCCCAGAAGAACTAGATGGTGCCCAGCTACCACGGCTACCACCACCGAAGCTCTGACAGGGATCTCAACAGAGGGTCCTGGACAGAGCAGGAGAAAAATGTAGAACAAAATTCAAATTCACACACACACACACACACACACACACACACACACACACACACACGAAAACAGACTTACTGGTCTGGCAGAGGCTGGAGGAACCCCTGAGACTATGGCCCCCAGAACTCTGCTAACTCAGAACTGAAGCCACTCCCAAAGCCCACTTTTCAGCCAAAGATTAGACAGGCCTATAAAACAAAAGGTAACACATGTGAGGAATGTGCTTCTTAGTTCAATCAAGTATACAAGACCAAACGAGCAACTCCTGCCCAAAGGCAAGACAAGAAGGCAGGAAGGGACAGGAAAACTGGACAAATGGACATGGGGAACCGAGGGTGGAAAGGGGGAGAGTGCTGACATACTGCAGGGATTGCAACCAACATCACAAAACAATTTGTGTATAACTTTTTGAATGAGAAACTAATTTGCACTGTAAACTTTCACTAAAGCACAATAAAATTTAAAAAAAAGTATGATGAAAGAATTTTGTAAGAGATTACCCTTTTTATATTAATTTTTCAATAATGGCAAAATATAGTTAGGGTCCAATGTCAGAGGGCAAAAGTCACATTTAGATAAAATTAAACTAAGAGGTTGCTAGACTGAGTATGGACATACTACTTTAGAATGTGTTATGGACTGAATAGTGTCCTCCTAAAATATATGTTGAATCCTAACCCCTATACCTTGTGGATGTAACACTGGTTTAGGAATAGGGTTTTCTACGTTATGTTAATGGGACTACATTAACATATTAGGTGGGTCCTAAATCTAATCACTTCTGAGTTATATGGAGCAGCATAGACATGGGGACAAGCAACCACAAAGGGGGAAGATAGATGTTATGGGGAGATCACCAAGGAACCAAGAAATGCAGGAAGAAACAAGGATCTTCCCCAGAGCCTACAGAGAGCAAGCCTTTCCCTAGAACCATTGCCCTGAATTCAGACTTCTAGCATCCTAACTATGATAAAAATAAATTTCTGTTCTTTAAAAGCACCCACTTGTGGTATTTCTGTTACAGTAGCACCAGGAAATGAAGACAAGAAGGAATCCATTCCCTGTTTCTGATGGAGCTTTCAATCTGGAGGACTCTCTATTAGTTATGTTCCTGTTCTCTATACTCTAACTCCTTTCTCTCCAGGGCTGGAGGAGTGACTTAGAAATCCAGTGAGTTTGATGAAAGGAGCTAGGTTTGGGCTGCTTAACTTTTCCCTGTCTTGGGTGACAGACGCCTGAAGAAAATAAGTCCACCTTCTATTTCTCCATGTTGAGAGTTTACAGAGCTAAACCACTTACACTAGTGTTACCGGTGCTGCTTGTGACTAGGTGACTCATTTGTCTATCTCTCAATTATTTAGAACTCAGGCAGGGAAATTGAGCCCCATTAAATTCCCCAAAACTGTCTCTCAATGTGTCCAACACATTCAGTTTTAATTCCCTGATGCATGTCCCTGACGTTGTTGTTGTTGTTTGCTGTGAGTGCATTCCAACTCCTAGTGACCCTGTAGGACAGAGCAGAACACTGATGAGACCAGATTAATAAACTGGCTTTTGCTCAGACAATGCAGACTGGGAAGCGATGAGAAAGAGCATTTTCGCATCCCCCTCACCGTCACACAGAGATGTGCAGAGATTGTCACAGTCAGAGAGAGGAAAGGCAAGGGTCACCCTCACAGTCTACATTTCTTCTTTCTCTCTTTCTCCTCTCACTGATGCAGATTCTACTACTTATTGTTATTCTTTTGCCCAAGCACCAATATTTGAATCCGTGTAAGTTCTATATGCTTTATCTATTGTACAATTGTTAAGTCTATCTTAGAACTAAATCATTCTGATTTAAGTGTTAATATGACATTTTTGTTTTTATTTTATCTCATTTTATAGGCACAATCCCAGTTTAAAAACCACTGAATCTATTATTCAGATTATCATGGAAAAAATGTCTCTTTAATGAATAATCTGGATGGATTTGATTTCTGACCATTGTAATGTGATGTTGTCCATGCATTTATGTAGCACTTTTATGCATTTTAACTTCAAGACAACCTTTAAAATTATGTATTATATGATGGGAAACCAAGCTACAAAGAAGTTAACTAACTCATTCAAGCTCACAGAAAAAGTGATAGAAGTTTTTCTTTAACTCAAAGAGATTCTACTCACAAATGAGCTGTATTCTTCATATGAGTCCTTCATATCATGCTTCTTTTTTACCAGGAGCTATGTGGCCACTAAAGTTTTGTTGGATTAGATGAAAATCTGTAGTACACTTTTTAGCTTCTGGTGACTTGAATTCATTCATTCAAGAATTATGTGTTGAGCATCCAGGCACATTCAGTGTACTAGGGGGTTAGAATGATGAACAAAATAAAGTCACTTATCTTCTGTAGTTTACATCCTAGTTGGGGAAGGCAAACAAACAATTATTATTTTAGTGGTTGTTAACAGCTATGAAGAACAATATAGTGGAAAAGGGGGAATAAAGAGGGACAGAACATGGGAAGGGATCCATTTTATGAGGGAACATAAGACAAGACCTCACTGATAAAGAAATAGTTGAGCAGAAGCCTGGTAATGAAAATAATGGATTTTAGGGTGGCAGGCCAAGAGGTAAGGAGTACAAGCATGGTTACCAACAAGTAACGTGATGATACAAAATTGGTCATTGGTAGGTTTTTGGAGAAAAGAGACACAGAGTCTTTAAACATTAAAATACACAGTTGCCTGGCTTAATTATACTACTTACCTTATACTGTAATAGCCTTAACTATCTAAACACATCCTAGTCATATTTATAAATTCATGTGAATATACATTTTAAATATATCTTGGCTTATTTTTCCACAGGGAAAAATGTTTCCTATCATAATTCTTTTTTTGTACATGTACACAAGCAGATGTCCTTCTTCCTCTCACCAAACAATGGGCAGGACTCAGAAAAGGCTCCACCTGCAATTTCCCCAGATGTGATCATTAAGGTTGTATATCAACTTGGCTGGGCCATGATTCTCAGTAATTTGGCAGTTTTGATGGAGTTTGGTAGTTGAATGATGATGTGATCACTTCCATGATGAGATTTGATATAATGTGATCACCTCCATGATGGAATCTGCTGTGAGTAGCCAATCAGTTGAAAGGGAGTTTCCTTGGGGGTATGGCCTGCATCCAATACAAGTGGACATTCTGGGAAGGCTCGCAGGCTTTTGCTTACTCTGGATCCTGCAGCTGGCTCCTGTTCTTCTGAACTCTGGTTCTTGGGACTTCAGCTAGCAGCTTACCTGTGGTCTTGTATGCCAGTCTTGTGATTTGTTGGTCTTCACAGCCTGTGAGAAACAGCCCTAGTGTCTGAACTGCCGATCTTGGGTTTACCAGCCCCTGTGGCTACATGAATCAGGAGAATCCTCCAGCCTGACCTACTGACTTAGGACATCCCAGCTTCTAAAACCATGTGAGCCATTTCCTTGACACAAGTCTCTCTCTCTATATATATATTTATATGCTTTACTGATTTTGCTTCTCTAGAGAACCCAGCCTACGACACCAGGTATCAATGACTGCCTTCAAAGTTCAATCCCCTCTCCTTTCCTAGATCATTTTTAAAATGTATTTTAAAAGGCAATGTGTTTTTGAAAGAAAAAAGTCACACATTTTTTTTAAGGAGACAATGCTAATCAAATCTTTACATTCTAGTTAGTTAGGGTTTCAATTCTGTAATTTAATAGCCAGCCTCTTCAAAGCAGTCTATTTATTTTAGTTTTTTATTGTTGTTGAGAATATACACAGCAGAACATAACACCAATTCAACAGTTTCTACATGTACAGTTCAGTGACATTGATTACATTCTTCGAGTCATGCAATCATTCTCATCCTCCTTTTCTGAAATTTTCCTCCCCCATTAACATAAACTCACTGCCCCGTAAGTTTCCTATCTAACCTTTTGAATTGCTGTTGTCAATTTGATCCCATATAGATAGTTCTTAAAAGAGTTTTTAATTAACTTTTTATTGTCAGGCAATTATATTTGTAAAAAATAATACAGAGAGATCCTGTGTACCTTTAGATAGGTAAATAGAAATGCAATTTTGGATGAATATATATGACAGTGCACTGACTATGGTAAGATTTATATTAATTCTTTTGTATGATGCATTGCCTAGTCAGATCTGATGGAAGAACTAGGGACAAAATGTACCAAAATGAGTAGACACTGCAATAAATAGCATTAAAGCATTCCCTTGTTATTCTTGCTGGACAAATTTGTTGCACGTAATTAAAGTATACTAGGTCACCGTGAATTGATTCTAAAAATTATACGTGGTGCCAAGAACTCATTAAAGACTTTTAGTATGGACCAAAGTTGGAAGAGTTTAAAAGCATGCTTTGCTCTTGGGCTTAGAGGAAAATCTGAAATGTGAAAACAGAAAAACATCATAAACAAAGAGACTTGCTGTTCTTGGTAGGACAGCATTCCTAACGTCTGTTTCCATAGGCATCACATATTTATCTACAGAACCAAGAGAAATAGAAAAAAATAACATTTTCAGAGTGTGTAGAATAATCCTGAATAATCATGTTTTATAGCTACTTTAAATGATCTATTATATATTTCAGTGATATATCCTCTATGAAATATTCAGTCCATCAACTAGGAAAATGATCTTTTCA
The DNA here is from genome assembly GCF_000243295.1 of Trichechus manatus latirostris. NCBI lineage: Eukaryota > Metazoa > Chordata > Mammalia > Sirenia > Trichechidae > Trichechus > Trichechus manatus. The sequence continues at coordinate 2,503,767 of NW_004444182.1, forward strand.
TAGAAATAAAAGGAAAATCCTTTGTTCTCTTCAGTTACAACACTGTTGGAATTTTATATTAAAGGATTGAATATAAATTGATGCTATACTACTTAGTGCTAGCAATGGAGATACACCTTCCCTACACATTACCTTTTCTTTCTTACAAAATATTATTAGCTTTTTTTTATTTTAGAGAGGTAAAGAGATAACTAGATTAATGCCCCTCCATTATTTATATTTCAAAATTAACTAGAGAGGAAGTTAATGACTGAGTAAGAAGCATGGACTTTTCTCTTAATATGAAAATGTACTGCATATGACATAATGTGTCTTCAAATTAAGTTTTTGTTTGAAGAGCCAATGTACATATAAAATAGCACGTGGTTCAAAGGCCAAAACCACAATTAGGAAAGATGATGATGACAAGTAATTTCAAATTAGTTAATACTGAAATAAGCATCTTGGGAAAATTAACAACCTCCTTCAGATGGTTTAAAATAGATGGCCAGGGTGATACCTCTGGAATGATAGAGCAAGGATCTCCATAAATTAGTTCCACCATAAAAGCAGCAAAAACACAGGCAGAATTGTCAAAATCAACTTCTTCAGAACTCTGGAAAGGAACAAATGGCTAATAACTATCTGAGCAGTGTTTATTCAAGAAAAACTGCTGAACCTCTGTAAGAACATCAGGTTTTTGTGGTATTCCAACAACCCACATACCCTCCCCATCTCACAATAACTTCAAAAACAAGCAGCCTTGCAACCATGGTAACTGCACAAAAAAACAAAAAACAGTATCCCAGCTGCCACTGGGGGAGGCATACCAGGTTTGGAGCTGCTCAAAATGACACAGTGCATTGACACTATTGGACATTTCTTGTAGTTGCCTGGAAAAAACTCCAATTGCAGTTTTTATTTGACCTGACTTGGAGCTCACTGGAGCCCTGGTGGTGCAGTTGGTTAAGAGCTCAGCTGCTAACTGAAAGGTCAACAGTTTGAATCCACCAGCCACTCCTATGGGGCAGTTCTACTCTGTCCTATAAGGTAGCTATGAGCAGAATTGTCTCAGTGGCAGTGGGTTTTGGAGGTCACTCTGCAGGAAAAGCCCTATCTTTCAGACATATGCTTAAAAAAAAATCAACAGCAATTACTTACAATCATGACTCCCTGTGCCATGGCATCAGCTGGGGCAAAGAAGAGCCAGGTCAAAGTCTTTAAAAGGTCTTGGGAATGAGGTACACATAGGGGTATTTGGAAGTTACTGATATATTCCTGGTAACTAGAAAGTGAAGCATGTGTGCAGGGCTGTCTGCATGCTCTGAAAAAACTTAGGCATCTCTCCCCTATGGGACCTAGTCAAGCAGAAAATGAATTACTAATTAAGTATTTTAAATGGCTGGGCATTGAAGGAATAATTTAACACATACACAGAACTAACATTTGGGCACCATTCCAGTAGGAAATAAAGGCTGAGGCAGTGTTGCAAAGTACTGAGCCTTAAAAACATTATTCAACACGCACACGGAGCTCTTTGATAAAGGATAGAAGAATATTAGTTCAAGGTACTTTAAAAAAAATCACTAAACAATCATTAACTGACCACTAAGCTAACTGAGAATAGACTTCAGTGGCCAAACATCACAGGAAATACAGACTTTACAGATTTAGTCCAAATAAGTCACTAAAATATTCAGCAGCAGCAGCAACAAAAATAACAATAAATGACAGCAGCAACACAAACTCTGAGGGGAGAAAATATAATTTCCAGAATTGCCACATTATATTATCTTAAATGTCCTGTTTTCAACAACAAAAAAAATTATTAGATATTCAAGGAAAATAGAAAGTATGGCCCATTCATAGGGAAAAAAAAGGCAATCAATAGAAACTGTTTTTGAGGGAGCCCTAATTTTTGACTGACTATTCGAAGACTTCAAATGAGCTATTTTAAATATGGTGAAAGAACTAAATGAAACTGTTTCTAAATAATTAAAAGCAACATATGAGAATCATGTCTTACCAAATAGGGAGCATCAATAAAGGAATAGAAATCAATTTTTTAAAAGAATCAAATAGAAATTATAGAGTTAAAATGTAAAATAACTGAAATAAAAAAAATCACTATGGGGACTCAACAGCAGATTTGTGGCAACAGAAAAAAGAATCATCAAACCTGCTGTTAGGTTAATTGAGATTATTCAGTCTGAGACACAGGAAAAAAAATAAAGAAAAATGAACAAGGACTTGTGGAATACCATCAAGAATACCAAAATGTGCATAACAGGAGCTCCAAAAAGAGAAGAGAAAGATAAAGTGGTAGAATAAGCATTTTTAAAAAAGGAATGGCCAAATATTCCCCACGTGTGTTGAAAAACTTTACTGTAAACATTTAACAAGCTCAAACAATCCAAGTAGCATAACCTCAAAGTGACCTGTACCTAGCAACATCATAGTCAAACCTAAAAAGCCAAAGACAAAGGAGAGTATCTGAAAGCCCCATGAGAGAAATGACTCATTCCAAACAATGGATCATCAATAAGATCAACAGCTGGCTTCTCATCAGAAACAACAGAGGCCAAAATGCAGAAGGGTGACATATTTAAAGGGCTGAAAGAAAATACTGTAAACTCAAAATTCTACATTCAGCTCCTTCAAAAAATGAAGGAAAATTTTAGACATTCCCAGTTGAGCCAAAATCGAGAGAATTTGTCAATAGCAGACTTTCTATGAGAAATAGTAAAGAGAACCCTTCAGGCTGCAGTAAGAAGAAACTAGCCAGTAACTGAATGCCACCCAAAGAAAGTTATAAACTTTATAATGGAAACTATTCATTGACTCAAACTATCCAGAGATCCAAAATGCAAAGGTTCAGTTTACAAAAACAGAAAATATTGGCTAAAGTTATTTTATTAGAGCAATGCAAGATTGGAACCAAACCACAGTGTATATAGTTATGTACACGTACACACACTATATATATATATATATATATATAATGATTATTTTAGATAAATATAAATTTGGCAAGACAATTTGTATCAACCTAATGTCAGAGAAATCAAAGATTACAAGCTATATGTATTAAACACCATTTAAAAAATCAATTTACCTAATAACTTTAACTTCTTAATTCTGTCTGTTACAAGAAAAGAAGGAATATAGCATTGAATCAGTTCTATTCCTTTTTTTTTTCTTTGCATGAGAACAATCACACAAAGTATTTATTATTAGCCTCCATCCAAATTTGAGATAAGCTTTACAAAATTTAGGATGCTTATTATGATTACTAGAAGTGGTTTCCTTCTTTTTCCAAGCACAACAAAACTTGGGTTCAGTGGATGGCAGCAAACACAATTATTAAACAGATTAGAGAAAAGTTTCATGATATGCACAGTCCTTAATTATATTAATATTAAAATCCAGTCCTTATGGAAAGTCTCAGGTGGTACAGGCAAAATTTATATTAAAATGAAAATGGAAAATTAAATAATTCAAGTTATTTAAATAATGTGTACTCTCTTTTTTCATATCTGCTTGGATATAGATTATAAAGACTAAAATAATTTATCCAAGAAAATTATGGGACTTTGTTAAAAATGTTATTCTTAACTCAGATGTTAATCATCTATTTCTCCACCTCTCAATTTGGGACCACTTCATAATTTTCTTTTTTCTCCTCCATGACAAAATCTTCCTCTGTAAATAACCAGCTAGAACCAAATTAATTATGAAGTTTTCATTTGAAAATTCACGCATATTATGAAGGCATGCAAACAAGCTACGGCAAAGTATACATACTTGTCCAAAATAAGAAAAAGCAGTAATATGAGGTTTGTGTGTATATATATCATATTAATGCAATGGCATGGATTTTCTCATGTGCAATAAACATCTAATCAACTTTGATTTATAAGGACTATCTCTAAAATTGTGGCATATAAAATTTGTTGTTTATACCAACGGAATGCTTATATTCTCTATTAATAAAAAGATGAATTTTTTTCACTATGGCATGTATACATATAACAAAATATTTGCCTTTCAACACTTTTTACATATACAATTCAGGGACATTAATTATGTTCACCATGTTGTGCAACCATCACCACTCCCATTTCCAAATGTTTCCATCACTTTTAACAGAAGCTCAGTGCCTGCCAAGTAATGAGTCGCTCTTTCCCCCTCCCTCCTACCCCGGCAATCACTAATAAACTTTGCTTTCTATACATTTGTCTAGTCTAGATATTTCATATAAGTGGGCTCATACAATATTTGTTCTTTTATGACTGACTTATTTTACTCAGCATGATCTTTTTAAAGTACATTTTCAGGACACATCCATGTTGTTGTATATATCAGGACTTCATTTCTCGTTATGACTGAGTAATACTCCATTGTCTGTATGTACCACATTTTGTTTATCCATTCATCTGTTGATGGACATTTAGGTTGTTGTCCAGTGGTCTGTTTTTTTTTTTTTTTTTTTTTTTAATTGTACTTTAGATGAAGGTTTACAGAACAAACTACCTTCTCATTAAAGAGTACACATATTGTTTTGTGACATTGGTTACAACCCCACATGTTAACACTCTCCCTTCTCAATGTTAGGTTCTCTATTACCAGTTTTCCTGTCCCCTCCTGCCTTCTAGTCCTTGCCCCTGGGCTGGTGTGCTCCTTTAGGCTCATATTGTTTTATGGACTTGTCTAATCTTTGGGTGAGGGGTGAACCTCAGGAGTGACTTCATTACTGAGCTAAAAGGGTGTCCGAGGGCCATACTCTCGGGATTTCACCAGTCTCTGTCAGGCCAGTAAGTCTGGTCTTAGTAAAAAGAGGAATTTTGTTTAAAGAAAAGTAACAGACATATTTTACTTTTTAATACTTTTAATATCTATAAAAGGAGCCCTGGTTGTGCAATGGTTAAGCACTTAGCTGCTAACTGAAAACTTGGTGGTTTGAACCCACCCAGCAGCTACATGGGAGAAAGACCTGGAGATCTGCTTCTGTGAAGATTACAGCCAAGAAAACCCTGTGGGGCAGTTTACTCTGTCACATGGGGTCACTATGAGTCAGATTCTACTCCACGGCATTTTTAACAACAATAAATATATATAAAGTGGTCATGTCCTTATAAAGACGGAGATAATAGAGAACAAGTTTTCTTTCTCACAGTACATTAGATATTAGATGTTGTCTGAAAGAAATTTCTATCTTTCAAGAAAGAATTATGAAAATAAACATATAATCCGCTCGCATTCTTAAAAATGTGTAATTTCTTCATTTCCCAGAATCTGTGGCTACAGCAAGTACAGCAATTACTTAGCAAATTATAGCAGCAGTGAGCTGTCTATCTTTTCTTCAGGGAAGACACAAACATCTAGAATTTTTTTTTTTTTTTTTTTTTTTTCAGTATTTGCCAGTTCATGAAAGTGAGTTATGTATTCCCTTCCCTCTCCCATGAGCCAAAGGATAAGAATAGCATCCCTGGTGTCACGGATCTCAGTCACACATACTAGACCAAGATTGTGCTTGGAAGGGCAGATTTTCAGTTTGGTGATCTAGGTAACTGCCTTTTGCTTTAGATTAACATTCATGGATAATAGAATGAGGCAGAGGAATCCTTGATCACCAAATAGATTATCAGAGCGCTACAGGTGGAAGAAGTGGTCATGGGAACAGGGGAAAGAAGTCAACTCTGCTTGTTTTCTGTTTGCAATATATTTTAAGAATTGTTACTTTTTTATGGGAATATGAGTTTCAATTAGGGGAACAGATATAAAAGAAGGAACTGAGTTTATTTTCTATCTCCATATTAAGATTTTTTTAGTCATAGCTCATCTACTAATAAAAGTGATCCAAAGAAAAAGGGTTTCTTGAATCTGATTAATGTAGTGAAATTTCAGCCAAATGGATTATAAGTAAACTACCTTAAATCATGGATTTCTGAAAGGTCTTTAATGATGCAACAAAAAAGCCCTAAGTTTCTATTTTGTGCACAAAAAATATTGGGCACCTCTTGTTGACCCTTAGTGAAGCTTAGGGCTCTCTCTGCTTCTTCCCTTCTCTCCTGTCACTGCTCGACCCTCCAAATCTCCAGCGAGGAGGTTTGAACTCTAATCAGGTTTTGCTTTTAAGAAGGTTTTGTGTGAAGTTTAAAAGACGTGTGTTTCTGTGATTAGGAGAGGAAGCGCACACTCTTTTGGGGTCTTTTCTTCCAGGAACTGGTGCAATGATGCTGTAAAGTAGCCCCAGGCAGCATTCAGTTAGTAGGCCATCCTGAGAATATTCAATGGATGAAAATTTCTCAATCAGACAGAACTGGGCTTGTATACCACCTTAACTAAAAGCTTTAATGCTCTGTGGACAAGTTATTAATATCTCTAAGTCTGAGCATTCATATTTATAAAATATGGAATAATAGTACTTATGTCATATTATTGTTGCAGTTAAATGGGGTATTTGATCCAAAATGTTGGGCACATAGAAAGTTCACAATTAAAGTTGGTTTTCTTTCTCTCCATCAATTCATTTTTTCCCTTTCCTCTATGAATGAGAATTCTACTAATATAATGCTTCAGGAACATTATGAGTTAATACCTTTTGGGGGTGCATGGGGAGTTGTTCCAAGTTGAACCTAACCGCTATTACTGACAAAGTTTCTGTGCAATGTGTGCTGTATTCTAAACAATTACTTCATAGACATCTGGAACATAATCTGTTTGGAAAATAATTATTTCCTCTTTTGCCTATTTTCTGATATATGTTACCTGGTAGAGGCAAAAAGAAGTTCCTTTATACAGCATTTTTCCATCAAGATTAGAAATGGAGTAATTAAAATGACTCTATTATCACTGTATACACAACATAATACAAAGATACAAAAAAGCCGAAGATGGCACTATTCTAGTCAATAACAAAGAAAGGGAAGGGATGGATAAAGAATGTCATTATCCTCAAGGCTATATAATTATTTCTGCTTCTGTGGTGATAGCACCCTTCTCCCTGCATTGTCTCCTTTGTATAGGAAGAAAAGTGAGGCTACATCCAGACTGAGAGTCATTCTTTCCATGTAAGAGGAAGAGATTCCTTCTACTCAGGGAGCACTCCGGACTCATCGCAGTGGGTAATAATTAGCTTCACTTTTCCATTCAGCTATCACATTGTTTACTTCTCCATTTTATCCTTTGATTGTTGTCCCCTAACAGAGGCTCTAGGCAGGATTATTTGTTCTTCCTAAGTAAACATTTATGAAGATCACTACCTAAAATTCAGTCTAAACTAGAACAAACTTATGTCACCAAATACCTCTTATGTTGGCAAAGACTTTTGTTTTTTTTAAATGATACATGCAGACTCCAATTCTCCTTGATTTCAATCAGTTCATAAGTGGTGTCCTTGTAATTTTAAAATATCATATAGACCTCATTCTTATCTACCTCTTCAGTAGAATTTGACAACAGAGTGTCTGTGTTGTAAGAACTATGCAAGCATACAATGAGGGGAAGCCTGATACCAGACTGGGATTCAGAAATTGAGAGATAAATTGCTTGCTTAATGTTAGTTGTATATCCTCCTAAGTTACGGAAAAGAAGAAAACTCATAAATTCCCCTGCTGACACTAAGACACTGCCCTTCACCAAGCTCCTTGCTTTCTAGGAATCTGAGGCCAGGCCATTCACAAATGAATTCTGTGCCTCATATCCATCACCAAAAGGAAAGTCTACAAGAAATTCAATCATTTGTTAATGTTTTTCAGCAGCCTCAGGTCTAGTGAATTTTCAAATAAGCATAAAATGGTAGAAAGAGGCTGGGTTTTAGCACTCAGTAGTGAACTCATATGCAATAAAATAACTTGATGTGTAACACAAAGTACATTTCTTACTTAATTAAATGCACTGGGTATTAATACTCAGAAATTCCATATATGTTTAAGTGACTCATATTAAAAACAAAGAGATATTGACTCACAGATCTTATTACTTTAATAATTACTTGTTAGAATAAAAGGTGGAAAAATCTGAAACTAGAAAGTTAAAGTACCTACACTACTTCTAAACATATCGACTCCAGTCCAAGAACATTCCTGACAAGAGGGCATTAAAAGTTCCCATACTTCCCTGTCAAAGTCCATCAACATTTCCAGTTTTATTAGTATATTTTAATGTTAGCAACTTATCCTGGTTTCTTCCCCAAAACAAAGCATGAGACAACAGTTTGAATGCAGGTAGTTTAACCTGGGAATTGATCACAAGAAACAGGGTTCAAGGTTAGGAGTAGAAACAGAGATGAAGGAAAAGTCAATCATGAGATACATCATCACTGTGGATAACTGGGCCATTGTCCACTGGACGGACCTATGAAGAGAGTATTTATCCAATGTCACGGCCAAGCTCCCTCTAAAGGCTCTAGGAAAGAATCTTTTCTTGCTTCTTCCTAGTTTCTAGTGGCTCCTGGCAATCCCTGGCATTCCTTGGCTTACAGCTGCATCATGCCAACCCCTGCCTAAATCATCACATAGCAGTCTTCACTATATGTCTATGTGTGTCCTCTCCTCTTCTTATATGAACAGCAGTGATTAGATTTAGAGCCCACCCTAACCCGGTATGACCTTATCTTAACTTAATTACATCTACAAAGACCCTATTTCCAAATACGGTTACATCCTGAGGTTCCGGGTGGAAATAAATTTTGGGAAGATACGATCCACCCACTGCGCCCCCATTATGTAGTGGCAACTCAATTCTCCTTGATATATCAGTTTTGATCACCCAGCGAACACACTAACACCCTTCTTTGCCTACTGGTTAACTGGCCTGAGGAACCTGAAGAGGCCAGGTGGCAATCTCAACTCCCAGTCACAGTCACACACTTCTGGTAAAGCCAGCATGTTGTTAGGTGCCTTGAGTTGGCTCTGATTCATAGCAACCTTACGTACAACAGAAAAAAACGTTGCCCAGTCCTGCACCATCCTTACAATCACTACTATGTTTAAGCCCATTGTTGCAGCCACTATGTCATTCCATCTCATAGAGGATCTTCCTCTTTTTCACTGACCCTCTACTTTACCAAGCATGATGTTATTCTCCAGGGATTGAGCCCTCCTGATACTTTGTCCAAAGTATGTGAGACGAAGTTTCGCCATCCTCATATCTAAGGAGCATCTGGCTGTACTTCTTCCAAGACAGATTTGTTCATTCTTCTGGCATTCAAGATATATTCAATATTCTTCAGGAGCCCTGATGGTGCAATGGTTAAGCACTAGGCTACTAACAGAAAATCTGGTGATTTAAACCCACCAGCTGATTCAAATCCACCATCATCTCTTTCCATAGACACAGCCAATTTCATTCCTGTGCATTCCATCTGGAGAGGTCCACATGTATAGTCACCATTCAAGTTAGTGAAAAAAGGCATTTTCAATGACTAGGTCATTGGTCTTGCAAAATTCTATCATGCAACCTCTGTCATTGTTTTTATCACCAAGGCCATATTTTCCAGCTACTGATCCTTCTGTTTCCAACTTTTGCATTCCAATCACCAGTAATTACTAATGCATCTTAATTGCATGTTTGATCAATTTCAGACTGTAGAAGTTGGTAAAAATCTTCAATGTTTTCATATTTGGCATTAGTGGTTGGTGCATAAATTTGAATAACAGTCTTAGTAACTGGTCTTCCTTTTAGACATAGGATATTATCCTATTACTGACAGTGTTATACTTCAGGACAGATCTTGAAATATTCTTTTTGAAGATGAATGTGACATCATTCCTCTTCAATTTATCATTCCTGGCATAGTAGACCATGTGATTCTCTGATTCAAAATGGCCAATACCAGTCCATTTCAGTTCACTAATGCCTAGGATATCAATCTTCATGCAGTCCATTTCATTTTTGATGACTTCTAATTTTCCTAGATTCATACTTCACACATTCCACTTTCTAATTATTAATGGATGTTTGCAGCTCTTTCTTCTCATTTTGAGTCATGCCACGTCAGCAAATGAAAGTCCCAAAAGTTTTACTCCATCCATGTCATTAAGGTTGACTTTACTTTGAGGAGGCAGCTCTTCCCCAGTCGTATTTTGAGTTCCTTCCAACCTGAGGGGCTCATCTTCTGGCATTGTATCAGACCATGTTCCACTGTTATTCAGAAGGTTTTCACTGGCCAATTTTTTTTAGAACTAGATAAACAGGTACTTCTTCCTAGTCTGTGTTAATGTGGAAGTTCCACTGAAACCTGTCCACTCTGAGTGACCTTACTGGCATTTGAAATACAGGTGGCATAGCTTCCAACATCACAGCAACATGCAAGCACCCACAGAACGACAAACTGACAGACCAGTGGTGGCCCTCTGACATACATGTGATTAACCAGAGTGTCTAGAGTAGTTGCTATTTCCAATAAGTATAAAATCATTCATGTATTGGACCAAAGGCATGTCCCCAGATTTCTGTAGACATCAACTAGAAAATTAATGCAATTCTTTGTGTGTGTATTGCACCTCCACACAAGCCACACTTTCTATCTTGCCTACTGAGACTTGAGTCTTGTTATAGATATAGAAGCAATGAGAGTTGGTAGGGGTAGGTCCTGAAGAAGGTCAACAGTCCCTTGTAAGGCAACTACCTATGGGGAGTCCAGTACAGTATTTTAGATAAGGGGAGCCTACCCTTCTGAAACAGAGGATAAAGGACTGTTTTCTACTGGAAAATGAGTCTTTGTAGAATTGAGGAGACAAAATATCCAGCTCCACTGAAGTTTGTCCATGTTTTCACGGTTAGATTTGTTTCTAATTAATGCCCTAAATTTAACAAGAGATCCTATGGAAGTTACAATTTCAATTTGATTTTTAAGTCAGCAAATTGCAGGATTGATCTTGGTTTTTTCAGAAATCTTAGCCTTGTGAAGGTATGGTTTTCTGATTTCTTACTCGGGCTTTATTTAAAGCCTGTACTCATCATTTACTTTCTCCAAGCTCTCTAATGCACTTAGTAGCAATAAAAACAGTTCTATTATACTCCTTACTTTCACCAAATGTTCTATTATAGCCACTAGTCAATCATCTAAAGCCTTGACTTCCATAGGTACTGAATTATATTTGTCTAAGGTGATAATTTAAGTAACTATTTGGCCACTGCATGTCATGGACAACCAGGGTCCCCTTCAGCATTAGAAACAAGGTCAATGACGCCTTTAAATCAGGTCAGAGAATCAAACCCAGATAACCCCAAACAAATGCATGTAACAGTTTCTTGAGATTTCATTCTTTGAAACAATTTTTGGAACAAATTTCTGTATCAGAAAGGTTTTGATCAGAAAAGCAGGACTAATGGAGTGATACAGAAGAAGGGATTTGATATTACACAATTGTGGAAGCTGGTGAAAAATGTCTGTGCAAGGCCACTATGTCTGGTTACAGGTGTGAAGAGTCTAGAGTTCATCTGAGCTGGCAGCTGAAAAGGAAAAATGGACACAAAGTAGGGGAGACTAAGTACTAATGGTAACACTTGATTTAACCCATTAGGAATTGAGCTAAATAAGGAGAGGGACCATAGTTAAACCACACCTATCATGGTCTCAAAATTCCACTATACGGTAGACTTTGTTGTCGACTGTGGTGTCTGTGTATGCCTGTGTGTGTATCTAAAGTGATTCCTTAATTAGTTGTGTATCATTAATCCCACGTGTAAATTATTTTCTTAACGTTTGGTTTCTTTATAATGTTCCATAATAAATTGTTCTCTCTCATTATTATTTAAAATAGTTTCTGAAAAGAAGGAAACCAACATCCAAGAGTCTTGAGTCCATTGTGAATGAACTGGGTAAGCAAAACAACGGTATCTAAGGCAAGGAGCCCTGGTGGCGTAGTGGTGAAGAGCTCAGGCTGCTAACGAAAACGTTGGGAGTTCAGATTCTCCAGCCGCTCCTCAGAAACCCTATGGGGCACTTCTACTGTGTCTTATAGAGTCACTATGAGTTGGAATTGACTCGACAGTGATGGATTTGGGGTTTTGGAAGCAAGGCAAATAATAATTTAATTAAGTTACACTTAAACCAAAAAAAAAAACATAGCCAGTTACATCGAATTGATCCCAACTCATAGCAAATCCATGTGTGCAGGACAGAACTGTTCCATAGGGTTTTCAGGGCTGTGACCTTTCAGAAGCAGATCTCCAGGCCTTTCTTCCAATGTGCCTCTGGGTGAGTTTGAACCACCAACCTTTCAGTTAGTAGTGAAGCACTTAAATATTTGTGCTACCCAGCACCTAAAGTCACACGTATAGAAGCATAATTTCTTCATGGTTGTCCTAATAAAATGTTCATATTCCTGGGAAGATTAAACAACATGTAAAGAAATATTAGGTTACAAACCGTTTATCGATAATTTATCAGGAGACTCCAATGGACTTCAGACTTATCAAAGTATGTTTTAATATCAGTGGAAGAAAGAAGGCATGTGTCCTATTGCCTTAAAAATGATTAGCTTATTTTGATGTAATATTGTGAGATACTGTTATTTATAGAGCAAAATGATGCTATAGGTTACAATTATTCAAGAAAATAAAAGTTGAATTAAACTATGACATAAACCACTTCTCCTTGTCACTTCTACCCTGCCTTGGAACTGGTCTGATATAACTGTCCTTGTTATTCAGAACTAGACAATAGATTTTTTTTTTTTTTTGTACTACCTGAATTGCTACAGTTTCATAGCTTCTGTTGTTTAGACATGGATATAAGAGCATGAAGAGATGACGTTTAAGTATGGCAATATTAAAATGATGAGAACTGAATAGCATTTTTGCCTCATATGCGATCAAAGACCACACCCACACTACAGACAATGGCTGAAAATCATGCAGCCAAACCTTGAATATGCTTTTCTCTCATATGATTAATAAAGGATATTTTATGAGCTATGTATCTATTATATCCTACTTCAAGAATAGAATAATTAGCAGAAATGTGCATCGATTACTATTGTGGACTGATGAATGTCCCCTGATTCCCAGACTCAAACTAATGATAAAAATGAACATTTTTCCATGTGCATACATTTGCACTTTCGAGAAGCAGCTGAGGCCAGAAGCAGAAATGCTAATATTCCGTGAGAACAGCTGTTGTTATGGTATTTCTGGACTAGCTGCTTGCAGGAAGATTAAATCTTGCTCTAAAGCTTGCATTTTCTCCTAGAATTCTCAGCTCAATTTCACAAACTCGAAGGGTTTGAGGAGGTGAGATGCAATTGAGATAAGCAACACTAGTCGGGTTATTTCTCTGAATTGAGACAAGCCTTTAAACTTTCTCAGCTATAATGCATCTCCGTTAATAGTGAAGGTTAAAGTCATGAGTTACAATGGAAATCACATATAAATACCTAATCTGCAGAAAATGAGAAATCCCAGGATTGGGAAAGAAAATTTGGGGAAGAAACAAAAAAGTCTTGGCACTTATTATTGCTATTTTTGATCTCTTAATGCATATATCTGAATATATGTATATGTGACATCTACTGAAAGTAAAGATTGCTCAAACTTTGCCAAGAGATTTGGTCTACACTCAAAGAGGAAAAGCAAAATAAAACAGTTAGATAATAAGCAGCAGGCCCAGTCACTATCACCACCAGCTACAATATCGCTATAGCTATGAACTTGAACATAATTTGAGCAGAATGGTTGCTATATCAGCATATATTTGGTTTGCTCCTGCTAGCAAAATTGGTTTGAAGATTTTCATATATGTTATTTATTTATTCAAAACATATGGGTGACTTTCATAGGGCTTAGAAATTGCCTTATTAAATTGAATTAAATATTTTAAGCTCTGGTCTTATTTGAAATAATCTTTTTTTTTTCAGTGTATGAATATAACATTAACATAAAAAGCAATAACCACAAGGATGAATCAAAAATATATTTAAAAAATTAACTTTTAACCAAAAATTATATTTCAGAATATAATTGACAAATAATGCTAATTAATTGATCAAATTGCAAATGCTAATGAAAATACTCTGTATTTTGGATTCCCTGACGGCTTTAAGTAAAAAAAAAAAAAAAAATACTATTGTAAAGTAGCAAATAATAAATTCAGGGGCATAAAACATTTAGATACTCGAATTATTTAATACGTGAAGAATTCCAGTCCTAAGTTTTTCTCCATAAACACAAATCTATGAGTTCATAGAAAGGAATGTCTAATGTACTTTTATTTTCTAAGAAGAAAGCTTCATGAACAATAGACAACAGCTTGTTCTGAAAGTATTAAAATAAGCTGAAAGAAGAAGAGATAATTCAAGTAGGTGCTACTGCATAATTAAAATGCGGACTGTGGCCTAGTGACCATGAAGAAGGAAATAGATTGAATGTGGGTCGCAGACATATGAAGTAATTGTTTCTGAACTTCCTTTTTTTTATATTTAAGTCCTAGCTAAATTATCAAGGTGTTGCTTTTTTACTAATAACAACTGTCAGTGTGTAGGTAAGAATATTGTTCTTGTTGTGTTCCATCAAGTGGATTCCAACTCATAGTGTCTCTATAGGACAGAGTAGAACTCCCATAGGATTTCCTAGGCTGTTATCTTTATAAGAACAGATCACCAGGTTCTTTCTCCTGTAGGGTCGCTGATGGGTCCGAACAGCCAGCCTTTCGGTTAGCTGCTGAGCGCTTAACCATTGTGCTGCCAGGGTTCCTTTGGTAAGAAGATAATTATTTGTAAGTTCAGAGGAGGATGAGATTGGGTTTCATCCTTAATGATCTGTTGCCATGAAGTAAGGAGGTATCTGCAAGAGTACCACTGTGAGAAGCCATTGGAACAGTGTTAGCAAAAGGACGCTTCAGAAGTTTCTGCAGTCTGCTCTGGATCCCTCAGCATCTTGAATTACACTTATTAGGTGCTCAATAATAATTATTTAACTCATCGAATATGAGTGATTTCTCAGTCCATCTTGTCTGTCTTAATTCATTTATTGGGGCAAATAAATTTGAGTCCACACCAGGCAGTAAGAATTATCTGTAACATGACTTATAATAAACATCCTAAAATCAAAGTAAGCAGCAAATTTTGGTCCCAGGTTAGAAGAGGAAAATCTCTTTGGAAGGAAGGAAGGGAGGAAGGAGGGAAAGGAAGAAGAGGGGAAGGGGAGAAAGGGGGAAGGGGGAAGGGGGAGGGGGAAGGAGGAAGGGAGGAAGGAAGGGAGGAAGGAAGGAAGGAAGAAAGGAAGGAAGGGTGAATCATGTAAACTTGAAATCAAAGAAGGCTAAAAAAGGTAGGAAATGGTCAGAAGAGTCAGGGGCTTTTTAAAAACAGAGAGTAAATCCTCATTATGCAAAATAAATATGCTCCTGTCTAAACATTGTTCTTCTTGTTTACATTCCTATTAACTGGAGGAGGAAATGAAACAAGTAGATTTGTCTGAATATTGATCATTCAAATTTAATTGCTCCCTACCTGGCTTTCACCATAGTCACTCTATTGAAACCACTATTCAGAAAGGTTATTGATGACATCTTATTGATCAAATACATCATCATATTCACACTGTTCATCTTCTTTTACTATTTTTCACCTTCCCAGAGTTCTCTGCCTCTAAACCAAACTGGTTCTTCAACCACATATTAATTCCTTCATTTATCCATCTATTCATTCATTTACCATTCATTTATCTATATATGCAACATTGATGATTTTAGGGACTAAGCACCTGTGTTTTCACAACCACCTAGCCTTGAAATTTCAAAACTTCAAAAGATATTAAAATCTTTCTCTTCCTAATCAATCATTTATAAACAGTTTCCAATATTTTAAAATTCTATCACAATGAGACCAACATATTTATCCTTCTTTCCTCACCATCCTAACTCAAACTCTCAGTCTCATTTAAGTTTTATTGCAATTTTATTTCCTTGACAATTGCAATTGTCCCTTAACAATGCTATAAACTGCTTCCAAAAGCTCTTCTTTAAAATAAGCTTCTCCCATGCTTAAAACTTAAAATAGCTCCTCCCTGGCACATGAGCATGTTATTCCCCAGATCCACTATGGGCTTCCATGTTTCCTGCTGCTCACCATCATCTACTTTCATGCATCAAAATTTTGTACATCTCTCAAGATGCTTCAGTACCTTCAATAAGCCGCCACCATGATGGAGGCTTGTATCATACCCTAGGAAAAGACTGTGTGTGTACTTCTTATAGCATTTTGATCCCCTCTAGTGCCTGTTGCATGAGGCTGTTTGTTTTATCTTTTGTAGGTCTTATTTCCTCTAGAGAGTCCTTTATATCAAAGAGCATAGTAAGTACTCACAAGAACTCAAGAAGGAGTATTTACTTTGTGATAAATAGTAGGATTATATTTGAGGAATTTCCCAAATATCCATTGCCATGGAGTTGATTCCAACTCTTAGCGACCCTGTAGGACAGAGTAGAACTGCCCAACAAAGTTTCCAAGGCAGTAAACTTTACAGTAGCAGACTGCCATCTATTTCTCCCATGGAGTGGCTGATGGGTTCGAACTACCAACCTTTAGATTAGCAGCTGAATGCTTAACCACTGCATCATCAGAGTCCCATCTCCCAAATACGGTATCAATTATATCAGGATAATATTTTAATTCACTTTTTGTAGTAAATTATGTTTCTGAAAAGGAAAGGTATTGTGAACTGTGATAAAGTTAAGAAATTAAGAAAGTTAAGAACAAAGAAACTATTATAGATGAGTTTGTTACCTAAAGGCAGTGAATTCTGAAATTAATCTATATTCTCAAATACATGTACAAAAGCTCTGCTACAGAAGCCAAAAAAAAAAAAAATACTTCTTTCTTGGTAGAAACATGACGTATCTCAACTCTATTCTGTATCTTTCATAATAACTTCATTTTTCTCTCAGTATTACCAATCATATTACATTTCAGTAAACTGTCTCAAGTTCTCAATTATAGGAACATCCTTCAGTGCAAATAGGGTCTGATTCAGAGTCTGTATAACATCTCTAACATTTAAATATGTTGAAGAGAGATACAATTACACGGACTCATAGAATGTTATATGAGTGAGTGTTTGAATCTTTGCTGGGATTAATGGGTAAGATTCTGGAAGGTGGAACAGTGTATCTTCCTCAGTGTAATGAAAAATTTTGACTCTTTGCAGGTTTTGGGGAAATTGACTGTTTCATTAGGTGTTCAAGGAGGTTTATAACACCACAAAAGCTCAGAGCCATCTGTATAATATGTGCTGACAGCAACATAGTAGTTTTCCATGCCATTAAATAGTATTTAGTACATTTTATACGTGTAAAAATATATACAGTACATTTATAGTTGGGATCATCCATTGCAGGGATATTTTAATACATTTAAAAAAGTCTAGGTTGGATCAGAACTTTAAATCCAATAAATCATCATTGTTTTCCTAAATTTATAATTTATTTCTTCTTTCAGGTATCATACATTGATTTGTTGACCATTGTTATCTTTTCAGGTGATGGAATAATGGTTTTTCCCTATATTCTGTATTTTTAAATTTTCTACAAAGTAGGCCACATTGTTTATGTAAATATTAAAAAAAAATCTCAACCTTTATAAGAAAAGGGGCACTGTATTCTGTTTCCATATTCCACAATCTGTAGTTCTAGAGAAATACAGTTGCAAAAACTTTTATGTTTGAAGAGAGACTTTAGAGCAAATGAAGTTAATGTTTTCCATGTTTTCCTTGTGAGGTTATAGATGTGAAAGTCAGCATTATCCCCATAATTAAATTAGAAATGTAAATGAGTGATGCTAAATACTTCACATTAGAAATGAGAAGAATTTTCATTCATTTTTTTAGAAGTGAAAATAATGCAAACCAATTTCTGACTTCATTTTCAAAATTAACAAAATGTACTTGTTTGTTTTGATGATAAAAGATTTCCAGAAATCATAGTATCAATCAATTGGTCCAGTAGAAAACCTTTTGAATTTGTGTACTTTATTTTCACATCAGGATCATCAGACTATAAGATTTATTTTTTAAGTAATTCAGCACTGAGTTAATGATAAATACAGAAAATATGTAGAACTAGCCATGGGGAAAATACATTCTCAGTAGAAATAAGCATTATGAAAAAATATTTCAAGAACAAAGCATCAGATGTATAAGATATCTGTTTATGGACTCTACAGTAAAACACTAAAGATAGTATATTCAGAATGTATGAAAAAATAGCACACATTTTTTTTTTAATATTCTGGAGACATTGTGAGAATGTTTCAATCAAGCATAGAATTTTTTAAAAATAAAAATATTTATTTTTCAATTGCTTTTCCCCCTTTTAGTGAGATATAATTTACATACAGCCAACTGTGCATATCTCTCACTGATCTCAAATAGGAATAGTTATTGCCCAAAGTCATATATGGATCTGATGGAGATCATAACCACATCCTTGTCTTTGATCCTCATGCCATGATTGGGACAGGATGAGTGGATTGACATCTGGATGGGAGGAAAGCAAATATTCATGGACAAGAGAGCAGACTTTGGTAGATTGTATTACTGGTTTCCAGGAGCCCTGGTGGCACAGTGGTCAAAGGGCTTGGCTGCTAACTGAAAGGTCAGTGGTTGGAACTCACCAGCTCTACAGGAAAAAGGTGTGGCAGTCTGCTTTGGTAAAGATTTACAGCCTTGGAAACCCTATGGTGCTGTTCTACTCTGTCCTGTAAGGGCGCTATGAGTTGGAATTCACTAGACGGCAGTAGGTTTGGTTTTGGGTTTGATTATTACTGGTCCCAATGCCCTGCTCACTCTCTATGAGGAATATACATATACGTAGATAGAGAAAGAGAGAGGAGAGGAGAGAAGGAGCACCATGTGAGTCTAAGCACCTGCCTCCCTGTTGGAGGCAAACATTTCATGTACCACTGATGTTAAGCTTATTCACTTGACATTTCCTTTGAAGGGGGAAAAGTAACATACGATTTATATAGGAAACATCTTAAAAGCCATGGTTCTACCACTGCTCTTTTCACCTTCGTCCACAGGGCCAGCATATTTCATATAGGCCACTTCTTCAGCCTGAGTCCCAGAATTGAGAACAGGGGGAACAGTGCCTCTGGTGACCACAGGAAAATAGATTGTGAGCAAGATAGGAAACTTTTTGTTGGCAGCCCCAGAGAGCTTAGATTGTTTACCTCTGCAGCATAACCCAATGAGAGCTGACTGATGCAAATATTAATTCCAGAGTATTACAGATAGTAATTAATACAGGATCTTAGATGCCTCTCTGTTCATAAATAGCAATTTAGGATTTAATTATCTTGTTCACTGTGCCTTGAAGGCATAAAGTACATACAGAATTTGTTGTACCATTATGAAGACACCACAGTAGGTAATTTTGCTACCACAAAAATTGGACTATAAAATCCTTCTTTGGGGCTTGTTCTATTTATGCACATCCTATGTAAGCTCAGAGAATTAGAGTAATCAAGTGTTCCCTTTTCTTGTTAGAGATCTCTTAGGAGGCAAAAATTAATAACGTTTCTACAAAACTATATCTTTATTAAGGTAACATCATCAATATATATTAAGTGATAAATATATGCATGTAAAACCTACTTTGAGAATGGTTGGTATTCTCAGCTTCCAAAATTAAGATGAATTATCCTCATTTTAGTTAGTCAAAGTTTTGTTGTTGGTCGTGTGTTTTTCTGACTACAGTCCTGTAAATATTATTATACTATCCTGCTAAGAAAATGTAAGCCAAATATAGCTCACAGAGAAATTTTTGTTTGTCTCCAAAGCTTTTTGGATCTGTCCTCACTTAGTCAACTTTCTTAACTCTGAAAGATATTTTACCTAGTTAGTCACACCATATTCAAAATATAAACCTTATACTCCCCCAACACAAAGTGCAGAAGTTTTTTTGTTTTTTTGTTTTTTTTTTGGTATTTTGTGTAAATTATATGAAAGCTACCTGTTTGACAATTTTCAAGCCCAAGTATTTAGGCATAGGATGACACACTGAGAAAAAACTCACCAAGAACAGTATCAGATGATTTTCAGGGCATATTTATGTCATTTTTGTAACTATAATTTTAGTGACTGCATAATAATTATATTAATCAATCAATTAATAAATAAAATTATTTCAGGATGTATTTCAGAGTATATGTCATTATTTTCACAAATGTAATTTTAGTGACTGCATAACTGTGTTAATATATGTTAATAAACCATTCTTTTAATTTTAGTATTTCAGTTTTTCATTACTTTCTATTAAAAAAAATTTTAGCATACTAAATTTTGTTAATGCATTTAGAATTGGGGACTTGTCCTTAAAGGATAAATGTTTAAATAAATGATTATTTGTGCCAAAGAGCACCACATCTTAGTGGTTCCTGCTATTAAACTTTCCATTCTAAGTAGGTTGTACTCAGTTGATTACTGTCAGCAGTGGATTAGAATTCCAATTTCACTGCACTCTCACCTGTGTACCACTTCAATTTAAGTCAATGATTAATCAGCCTAGAAGTACTGAAACCATACAGTAATGCTGAAATCTGTGTTGGGCGCTGTGGAAAGCACCATATGCATCCTCGAATATTCAATTGCACATGATTCTTATGGAGTAGGAAAATATTAATAGTCTTGCAAAAATCAGTTTTTGAGGCAGTACAATTGTTTGTTTGAAGCAAAGACTCAGTTCAAATGTATCACCTTTCAGGCTTATTGCCATATGTTGTCAAAGTTCCAAATAACCACAGACTTAAAATCAGGCCATGACTACTCAAAAGAAGGAAGGAAGAAGGGAGGGAGGGAGGAGGGAAGGATAAAAGTATCAAGGCTAGGCAATATTTCAGATAATGAAAAGTAACATTTTTATTGACTTGAATAATTTTTCACACAACTACATTTGGGTACTTTTGCTATATAAACCCAAGTTTCCCAGGCTTTCCTTAAATGTTAGATTTTTGTTTTCACAACAGTTTATCAAGATACAAGAAACAAACAAGTCTGAGAGACACTCTCAAATCCTTGTATCTTCTCTATATATAGAAAATGGGAAGGCTAAATGTCCCCCAAGACAAATGTGTTTGTTCTTCCAGCAGTCCATGGTATATTCGCTATTCCTCGCCAACACCATAATTCAAATGCATCAGTTCTTCTTCGGTCTTCCTTATTTCTTGTTCAGCTTTTGCATGCATATGAGGTGATTGAAAATATTGTGGGTTGAGTCAAGCACACCTTAGCCCTCCAGGTGACCTCTTTGCTTTTTAACACTTTGAAGAGGTCTTTTGTAAAGGATTAGTCCAACAAATCTGCCTTGGAAGAGATACAGCCAGAGTACTCCTTGGAAGTGAAGATGGCGATATTTCATCTCACATAATTTGTACATGTTATCAGGAGGGACCAGTCCCTGGAAAAGAACATCATCCCTGTAAAGTAGAGGGTCAGCAAAGAAGAGGAAGACTCTCAACAAAATGGATTAACACAGTGGCTGCAACAATGGACTCAAGCATAACAACGCTTGTGAGGATGGCGCAGGACCAGGCAGCCTTTCAGTCTGTTGTTCAAGGGGTCTCTATGAGTCAGAACTGACGCCACAGCACCTAACAACAACAACAAAGGTATCCCGCTGGAGAGTCCCTTGATCTGTAGAATTAAATGGTTCAAAAGATATTTTTATATTATTTTACTTAAAAAAAAACTCAACTCACCTAACAAATATCACTGAATTTGGGAAAATGTTAATTACATTAAGTAAAAACCTAAATTCTAAGTTGTATCTTTATACAGTATTAATTACGTAGAATTTCTTTCTCTAACTAAAGTATATTCATGTTAAAATGGTAATGACTATTCACAAGCATCAAGCATTACCCAGTACTGTCTATTTCTAAAGAAAAAATGGGTGAGATTCAATCCATTCCTTACAGAAATTGATGCTTTCAAATCTATAGTAACAACCTTTCACCTTTGCCATTTTCTCCTTTCTGAAAGAAGAAAGGTTGTCACTAAAGAAGGCTTTAAAGTGAAAAACAACTTCAAGCAATAAAGTTTCCTTTTTTCCCCCTGTCAGTCTGAAATCCCATTTGGAATTTAGATTGTCTAAAAGGAAAAGAGGTTAGGAGAGAGAGGTGGGGGTGGGTATGAACGAACAAGGGTGTGAAGAGAACTGGGGAGAGGGAAGGGGTCACTCTCAAGCTCTCCACTCTTCCAGTCGACTGCTAGAAGAAGAAGAAAATACAAATCTTAGAGAGCCTTAGGAGCGTTGGACTTTGAAAAATGAATAAAACATTGCATTTGAAATCCCTTTGTGCACTACAATAAAGAGATAAAAGTTTTATCATAAAACAAAGATTTGACTTCAGCAAAAATATCCGATGAAATGGAATTTACAAAGAATTATAAATAAAATTAAGCAACAACAAAAATATCTGTTGAAAGAAAGTTTCCCATATGTGTTTAAAGGTTGTTAGACTGTTCTTTGTTGAAAGATGAGCTTTTTCAATTAACGATTACATGGATTGAGATTACTAATTCTTTAAGTAGTTTGCTCTTCGTAAGTAAGGAATTATACGCCCTGTGAGCATACTCAGTTTGATAATAGCAGATTACTGCAAAAAATCAGTTTTCAAAGACTGTTTAATGGTAACAGTTCCTGACTTTCAGACATATCTAGAAACTTTAGTGAATGTCTGAGAGCAAGAGAACACCAGCCCAGGCTGAGCGTTATTCTAAGATGCAGGGCTGAAGGTCTGAAATAAAGGTTGGAAGCACTGCAGCCAGAGAGAGCAGCTAGGACAACCCAGTCCAGCAGCGGCGAGCAGTCGAGCTGACACTTCCATTGTGGCCAATGACTGGATAATGTTATACTTTACTGTGTCATTTGTTATTTATATTATTTATTGATCTCAACCTTATTACGCAAACATGGGACTTATACCAATAAGAGTAAACACATTTTATGTTACCAGGCGTAGTTTATATTCATTAACTCTACCATGGCAGTGGTTCCAGGTGCTGGACTGCATTCCTAAAGGTTTGACTTTATGTAATTATATAGTAAGCCCAGCATAGCAGAGAACTGAAAAAGTATTCAGTACAGTAACGGTTTATACACCCAGTGTATTTATTTCACAGGGGAAAAAAATAACGTTTTATTTTTTTCCAAACGCAGAACTGCTATGTGACACTGTACAAATTTTTGTCATCTCATTGGTTAAAGTTGATACATTATTACTATATTACATTAGGGTTTGATATGTAAGGTCTACACACAGTTAAATTATCTTGAGTCCAAAGAGCAAACTCACTTAGGATGGCTTACCACTGACTTTCTTGGCAATAGATCTTAACTGCCATGTGTTTAATGCCTGACCATTACAGAAGAAACACACTGGTTTGCAGAAACATGCCCCAGGGGGGTACTGTATCTTGAAATACTGTCTTGGTCTGATATAAGCCTGTCTTCTTTGATGCCAAAGTGGTCTGAAATAACTTACACATTTCCCAGGTGACATGCTAAAAGCACACCGGGAAATAGCTTTCTCACTCATAGTTTCTGAGAATTTACTTGATTTGTTAAAAAGTGCTTTAAGGAAAAGTCACCAAAGACAGAAAATTAGGTTTAAACAGCTCTAAGCCTCCCTGCCATACATCTGCATCTTTTAATGCTAGGTCTTATCTTGTTAATATTGCTCCTGTCTCTGAAACTCTATCATGCTATTTGTTTTAACAGCTGAGCTTTGGCAATCTGTTCTGTATATTTATCACATTTTAAAGGACATAGTTCAGCATATGAAAAATGTGCTCTGTATTTTCTAGCATGAGAAATACTGATGCCAGAGTGTCATGCTGACCAACAGCACCATTTTATCCTGGCCAATTTTAACTCACATCATCAGGATTTTGAATGTCATATGTCTGAGTCAGTTTTGGAGGGTCATCCTTTCACATTTTTTTCAGTTACTTTTAAGAATATTTCACAAGTTGTACTGATGTAATATTCTTTCATCCTTACCAAGTTGATATAACACCAAAAATCAAACCCATTGCCACTGAGTCAATTCAGACTCAAAGCAACCCTGTAGGACAGAGTAGAACTTCCCTGTAGGGTTTCCAAGGCTATAATCTATATGGAATCAGGCTGCCACATCTTTCTCCTGAGGAGCAGCTGGTGAATTGAAACCATCAGCCTTTTGGTTAGCAGTCGAGTGCTTAATCACTGCACCACCACGGCTCCTCCAAGTTAATATACAAATATTAAATTTGAAAAAATTACTATTTAATATAAAACTTAAAAATTAATGTTAATTGCACATCTGCTATATATCATACACTTTTTTAAAAAATATTATTTTATTCAACACATTTGTCAAAAAAGAGAACTGAGGCTAAGAAAAGTTTATTTTTTAAAACATTCAGCTAAGCAAACTGCGTGGCAATGATTCAAGCTCAGGTATGTCTGGCTTGAAATATCAGATACATTGTATTACCTCATATTTCTCTCAAAAAGTAGCCATGCCTGTGGAGTTCCAGCAAAATGGCACTCTAGGCAGAAGCACCATGCCATCCCTCCACAGCAAAGATCACAAAAACTAAGACGAACAGGGAATAAAACAATCCTGAAACCCTAAAACATCAAATGAAGAGATAAAGAACTCAGCCAAGCACCAAATGGAGTGAGAAAACTGACAGAGAATGGAGAGCGAGGAGAGATTCATGCAGAGGTCCCCTACCAGCTAATGCAGGGCAGATCCGCCATCTTGGACTCCTGTTGGAGACCAGCTAACGGGGTACGAGAAAGCAGGCTCAGGGAGCATCCAGCGGGAGACAAAACAACCGGTAATTTGCGATATACACTTCCCCACCCCCCACCCTTCTTCACTCCCACTCGGGATCCTCTGCTTCCCACGGCCACAATCTCTTGATAGGGAAACACCGGCTGCTTGGATTCCACACAGCTGAAAGGGCCAGCTCTCTGAGTGCCATCTGTTGGCTGCTGGTGTTGCTTTTTTCTGCTTCTTTTGAATTATTCCTTACCTCTCACCACCTCTCCCTCATTTCGCTCCAATACCTGGCTCCGTATGCCATCTTTGCTTCTTCCTGAGGGGACGCAGAGCTCTGGTAATTTGTGATATATGCTTTCCCACTCCCTACCCTTCTTCACCCACACTCGGCCCCTCTGCTTCCCGCGGACACAGTCTCTAGTCCGAGAAACACCAGCCTGCACTAGCCGGCTCTCTGAGTGCCATTTGTTGGCTGCCAGTGTTGCTTTTTTTTCTGCTTCTTTTGATTTCTTCCTTACCTCTCACCACCTCCCCCTCCTTTTGTTCAAATACCTGGCTCGTGCACCATCTTTGCTTCTTCCTGAGAGGCTGTGGAGCTCCGTTCCAGTGTGGAGTTGCTTTCCGGTCTGGGCTGCCGCGCTGGTGGGATCCCGGGGCTTTTGTTCATTTGTTTGTTTTGAATTGTTTGTTTGTTTTCTCTTCCTTTTCTTGAGCTGGGAGCCCTTTCTGGCCAGGCGGTGATGCATGGCAGGAGACCTCCCCGTCAGCTTGCACAGACGTGTAGAGGGATCCCTCAGCACATATGTTTCTTCAGTGGTTTTTTTTTTTTTTTCTGTTTTTTGGGGGGCTTTTCTTGTTCTTTTTTTTTTTTAATTGCTTTGTCTTCTTTTCCCTCTTTTTCCCTTTTCGTCTTTCCTCATTGCTCAGTTTCTTGTCTCTCTATATCTTCCTTCTCTTCCTGTTCTCTGAATACCCGGCGTTGTATACTTCTACACCTTCTAGCCAGGCTGCAACACCTGAGAGCGACTTGCCCAGACCTCATAGCTGCACCGGTGGGATCCCTGGGAACTTTGCAGTTCTTTAACCTTTCCAATTTTTATTTATTCATTCTTTTCTTTTCTTCTTCTTCCCCTTTCTATTTTTCTCCATTTCATAGTCTCTCATCTCTCCACTCCAACGGCAAGCTTCCCTAGCAATCCTTTTTGTTTGTTTGTATGTTTTTGGCTCCTGTTCCTCTCTCCTCTCTCTCATATCCATCTTAGCTCCACACATAACAATCTCCCTGCTGCATCCTGCCTACCTGCACCGTGCGCTTGACATTGCACCACCAAGCAGCGCAGGCACGGCCTACTGGAACCTGCCCTGCACTGATTACCAACCCGCCCTGGTGGCTGTAGTAAGTTCCACAAACAACCCATCCCAGTAACTCCTCTTCAGCTAGACCTGCCCTGCGGTACCATATCTGAGTGACTGACCCTGCCAGTTGGAGAAGGAGGCAAAAAGTATTGTGCCCACAAATGAGCAAACAACAGAGAACACAGAGTCTGCCCGCTCAGACATAGTCAAATTTTTTTTAAAAAAAGGGACAAAACAAACAAATCTACAATCAATAAATGAAAAAAATAACTACTGAATGCTCCGAAGACAACAGACAATATCAAAACAAATACAAAAACAGGACAGGATGGTTCCAGTAGGTGTCCAAAATAAAACACCAGCTGACTCTCCAGTAGAAGAAAATGCACGAGAACTACCTGATAGGGAATTCAAATCTCTAATACTCAGAATTCTCCAAGAGCTGAGTCAAAAAGCTGACAAACATGAGGAAAAAATAGACAAATTCATGGAAAATACAGACAAAAATTGGAAGAATTCAGGAAAATAATTCAGGAACAAAATGCCAAAATAAATTCACAATTAGAAATTATAAAAAGACAACAATTAGAAATCCAAAAGATAAACAACAAGATTTCAGAAATGGACAATGTCCCAGAAGGGCTGAGAAGCAGATTTGAAACGGTGGAAGAAAGGATCAGTGGAATTGAACATAAACACTTTGATACAATTCTGTTCAAGGAAACTCAGGAAAAAGAACAAAGAAAAATGAACAGACCCTGAGAGTTATGTGGGATACAATCAAAAGCAAAAATTTTCGAGTCATTGGAATTCCAGAA
>NW_004444182.1:2535613-2611277 GCF_000243295.1 Trichechus manatus latirostris
GTTAACCATTGTCATAGGGCAACATTTGTAATAACTGTTAAATGAGAAACTATTTTGTTCTGTAAGCCTTCATCTTAAGTGAGAATAACAGCACAACTGGAAGAGCGTAGTCAATGTCACTGAACTGTGCATGTAGAAATTTTTGAAATGGTGTATCTTAGGCTATGTGTATTTTCACCAAAAAAAAAGGTTCAGAAGGGAGAGGGTTGACATGTTGTGGGGTTGTTGTTAACCAATGTCATAAAACAATGTCTGTACTGACTGTTTCATGAGAAACTACTTGTTCTGTAAGCCTTCACCTGAAGTACAATAAAAAAAAAAAAAAGTAGCCGTGCCTCAGTGTTGATAGATTGAATTTCCTGCTATTTTATACAACAACAACAAAAAAATGGAGTAATAATATTTCAAAATAATTGCTAAAAATCATTTCTACTTTGTAAACTAATAAAATATACAAATTAAAATAAATGTATTTTTGTATTTTGTGGTATCATAAAGAGCTTGTTCCTATTATCATATACCTGCTTCTCCTTTGTAATTGATTGCTTCTAGACTAAAAATATGTGTGTGTTTAATGCCCAGTTCAAATCATGCCTTCTTGAAAATGTCCACCAGTGATTCCCAGCCTCAATCCTTCCCTTCTGAATTTTTAGTTCATATACTCTTTACTATACAATTAGCACATGAACATTAACATTCCTAGACTCTAAATTTTGATATGACCAAATTTAGCCCTTTATTATCAATATTAGATGCTGATGTGCACAAACTTACTATGATTATAATTTTCACTTGTCGAGTCACCCCAAATAAGTTAAAAGTTGTTTTTGCACCAGGATATGTCTTATGTGTAGTATATTTAGTAAAGTTTTGTTAGTAATTATCTCATGTGAACGTGCAGTGAAGAATAGCTATTTCCCCTGATCGTTTTCAAACACATTACCTAGAGTTGCTTAACAAAAAAAAAAAACAAACACATTACTGTCGATTCTGACTCATAGAGACCCTATAGGACAGAGTAGAATCGCCCCCTAGGGTTTCCGAGGAGCAGCAGGTGGATTTGAACTGCCGACTTTTTGATTAGTAGCCTAGCTCTTAACTACTGTGCCACTGGTTGCTATAGGGGGATAAAGGACATTGAACATTTAGACCTTTGGGGGTAACTTCCTTCTTTCCTAACTGAGAACATCCACTTTTGACTGATTTATTTATTGGGTTTCTTAAAGATGTCTTATCAAAAGAAAAAAAAAAATATACATATAGTATAATTTTCCTTACCATAACTTATAATAGGAACATGAGTGCTCAGTAACTACTTATTGATTGGTCATTAACTACTCACACAGCACCAATTTCTTGAGCCTGCCTAGAAAAATGATAAACCAAGCTTAAATTTGTTGATAACAAATGTATGCAAATGAGTCTAGTAGGCTAAAATCTACAGAAAATAATCGTTTGAATAAACAACACTTTTTAGTCTATCATTGCAATGCATAATCATATGAATCTAGCTTTATCATTTCATGTTCAAATTTATGAGTAGTAAAGTTTCAAAATCACAAATTTAAGTTCAATAGTAAGTAAAACTCATATGGAGATTTATGCTATTATCATGTACCTGCAACAAGTTTATCAAATATCCTGAAATCGGCAGGGGTACAAGTATAAGAGTGTGATTTTTCTCCAGTCACTACTTTCCAACCATGTTTTGTTGAATCTTTATTTTCCATCTCTTAGTGATTTCTCTAAGGAGCCCTGATGGTGCAATAGTTAAAGCACTCGGCTGCCAACCGAAAGGTCAGCAATTTGAACCCACCAGTGGCTCCATGGGAGAAAAGACCTGGCAATCTGCTCATGTAAAGATTACAGCCTTGGAATCCCTATGGGGCAGTTCTACCCTGACCTATAGGGTTGTTATGAGTCAGAATGGACTCAAGGGAACACAACAAAAACAAGTAATTTCTCAGGTTGAGTCTACAGATCTCTAATCACTTATGGTTATAAAAAATTGATCTCTTCTAGTTGTTCTAATATCTAATTTATAACTCTTTGGAATCTGAGCAATCTATTGTGAATAAGATCATGGTTTGAAACTATGCAATTTATTCCCATTTGAAAAAACAAGACCAGTATGTTTTATTTTTACTCTTTCTTTTAGATTGCACAGCACTTACAAGCAAACAGCTGACATGAATTTTTAAAACTAAGCACCCTCATTCTATATATCTACACAGGAGATTAAAGAATTTCAGCCACCAGCATGGCTGTCAATGAGGCTGACCCACATTAGGAGACTATATACTGAGTTACAGTCGTTTGTTGGGAAAGGTGCAGGAATTTAACCGTGTGCCCTTCGCTAGAGAGAAGCATTTCACACACAATAAACATCTCAAAGAGTATAAACAGACTTGTTCTCTGAAAAGTATAAGAAAATACAGAAAACACAGAAAAAATTAAAATCTACTCAGGAAAAATAAATTCTTGAGCATTGGTGGCACAGTGGTTAAGAGCTCGGCAGTTCGAATCTAGCAGCTGCTCCTTGGAAACCCTATGGGGCAGTTCTACTCTGTCCTATAGGGTCACCATGTGTCAGAACTGACTCAACAGCACCTAACAACAACAACAAAATCATTACTAAACATAAATAATAGAACATTATTCTCACTGGCTAACAGTGTTTTTATTTCCTGTAAGTAGATTTCTCAATACTTTGAGAATCCTCTCAAATCAGGGAAATAATGATTTAGCAATAAGTTTACTGTTAGGAAGCTTCAAGAATCATAGACACATAAAATATTCCTCCTAGAATTAGTTTGAGAAGACAACCAATTTTCAGAACTATTTTTATGTTAAGTAATTTATTGTCAACAGCTGCAAGCTCTTTTTAGTCCATATGGAATGCTATGGGCATATTTAATACTGTATAGACCACATTTAGGTGTATAATCATTATTATGTATATAGTCAGTCATCAAAACTGTTAAAAACCACTTAACAAATAACTCAAGTAGCTGTTAATTTCATGAACTGTAAACAGTCTGGTAAAGAGCAATTGTTTGGTAAACAGTAACAGGTAACCTGGAAATGAAAAAGAAGATCTTAATGAATAGATTGACCAAACTATCATTTTATTTATTTATGTATTTATTTGCCATATATGGGGAACAAGTTATTCAAACATTAATTCTAACAACATACCTCATAAATACTTTCACACTGCAAAATTACACATCTTCTCTTTAATCTTTTCTGGTGATAAAATAATGTAGCTTAACTGAAAGGTTCATTGATTACTTCTGATCTGAAAAACAACCTGGAATTGTACTTTTGTTTTCTTGGGAACAGCATATAGTACTGCAGTGGTTGATAAGATTCTAGAATATCTATAAAAGTGCTATTGATTGGATTATGGATCATACAGTGAGTCAGCCAGGTCATCTACACTTAATTGAAGCAGAAAGCAGGAAATAAAAATGTTATTGGATATGCTGTGATCTTCCAGTATGAAGAAAGGGAGACATGGTGGCTTTAGATATTTAATAGTCAGAGATAGTCAATCCCAAGACATGTCTTTTACCAATTATGGCCAAGCCAAACATCATGATGTGTCACCCAGACAGATGTTCCTTCAGTGAAGTTCTTGTTGCTCCAGCTGCTAAGAGTGTGGATGGCAGATGGCCTTCAGCTGTCAGCCACATCTGCCCTTGCTTCAGCTGTAAACCCCACTTCACCCAAGTTCACATCCCTTCTCTAGAAGCCCACATGCCCTGATGATCTATGCGTGATAGGGGTGGGGAGGAAGTCTTAATTATCTGTCGTCTTGGCCCAATTGTGGACTACTCTGCAGGGCTGTTTTAGCCCCAGAACTCCCCATGGAGGATTCAACCATGGCAGTAGTTGGGTTAGTACCCCAGGTCTACTTATCCTCCTTGCTTCTCCAGCTTCTTCCTACCCCTTCCACAAGCACTGAACCCAAGGGCACTCCCTCATAATATCCTGCATATTCAACTCATTTCAGAGTCTGCTTCCTAGAGAATTCAATGTGTGACTTGTCCAACATCCCTGATAGAGAATTTTTACCATCCTGATCATCATCTAGAAGTCCCTGGATAGCACAAATGGTTAATGTGTTGGGCTGCTAACTGAAAGGTTAGAATTTTGAGTCTACCCAGAGGCACCTCAGAAGAAATGTGTGGTGATCTACTTCTCAAATATCACCCACTGAAAACTCTATGGAACAAAGTTCTACTCTGACACACGTGAGGTTGCCGTGAGTCAGAACTGACCGGACGGCAACTGGGGTTGTTATCATTTGTTTCCTTTTGTTTTGTTTTATGGTCGTCTACTCTGTCATCATCTATGTTAAATTTTATATCATAGAACTGCGAGAAGAGAAATATTATAGACAAGCCCTAGAAATACACATGGAATTCCAAATTCCTGCCCACCACACATTCTACTCTTGGCAAGAAGACAATATGAAAGAATTTGCTTATTGTCTGATTGATCCACTCATCTGTGCGACTTAGATTGTGTATCATTTATTTCCTCAGGATCCATAGTGCCTAGCAAGTGTTCCGTAAATGTGGCATTAACAAAGAAAACAAGAGGAAGCAGGGTAGGGAAGAGAGGTAAGGAGACCTGAGGTACCAGCCCAATTACTGGTACTAGTATCATATGCCTGGAATCTTTAGATTCTACTGACAATGTTATCTATCTCACCCTTCATGATCAAATTGTTTTTAAGGTTTACCACTGGAGTTTAAATTTCTCACAACCACTGTGGAAATTATTTCACGTCTTTGCACTCTGAATAGGGTAGTTTGCTTTAAAACATGCAATGCAAAATGCAGTCAAAGTTGTAGATGTTTAATAAGTATTCAAAGATATGAAGGGCAAGTATCAAAATTTTTCAACAGGATGGGTAGGGAAACTAGCACAATAATTTTCATTCACTTTCCTCAGATGTATGTCACCCATCCGCTTGCCAAAAAAGTGACACTTTGAAATACCTTTTAAAGATCTTTAGAGTATCTTTTTTTAAATTGCAGTAAAAGACATTGTATAACACATTTTTGTTTTGAAAATATATGTAGAGTTATGACTTTTATAGAACACAGATGTACATGTCTATTTCTATCATCTATTAGTCAGCTGCAATTAAAAACTATTTAAAAACTATACAGTTTAAGGCATACTTCCAACACCCCAAATCTCTTCACTTTATTTTACAAATGAGCATAGAGTATTTAAGATGCAAAATGATATTTCACACACAAAAAGGTACTCTTAAATATTTCTGGTTACACAATGTGAACACAAGATTCAAAGTCTACTGATAAAACATATATAAAACTTATTACCTTAGTGTTAACATATATTAGGAAAGTCTTTTTGTAATGTCTCTTAAAGTACGGGTTATATTTTCTTCCAATCAGTTGTCAAGATGGAAGCAGTTTTTAACCATTTGTTAATAAAAAGTAGTACACTAGCAATTAAATGGCCTTTGTGTTACTTGTTTAATGAATACGTTTGGTAACAAGAAATAATATAAGCTTCCAGAGAGTAACAGAAATGAATAAATAGGCTCTTACCTGACACAAAGTTGTGCACAGATGAGAATGCAATAAAAATTATTTAACTAGGACAATACTGTGCTAATATCAATTATCAAAATTATATTTGTAAGCATATTAATCTATACATCACTCTCCAAAAGGTGATTTATTTTCAGGAAGCTGCCAGCTATAATGCTCTGCCTTAAAACAAGATAGTATTAAGTACTGTGCTAACAACAAATAAAAAACTTTTAGATGCAGTGGGCTTTAATTTAGTTTACCCTAGAATTTAGGACAAATATTCTTTCATTGGTAAATTCTAAACCTCTGGAAGGAAAAACTACAGCAATAATAAAGCCATAAAGATCTCAGAAAAAAATCAAACATGCAACTGATTTTAGTGGAAAAAGACAGAAATTAAGGCAAGAATTTCATCATGATGATAAGATTAATATATTCAGTACATGTATTTACTTTATTTAAATCATTACTCGGGGTGGGGGGGGGAATGCCTTACCTGAGTAATACAATTCAGAAAGTGAAAAATTCTAATTTTTAAAAAGAAAAAAGAATCTTTCAATTGCCTTAAATTGTCTTTATAGAACAGCCCCTCCTCCCTTCCCCCACAAAAAAGGTGTTTAAAGTAGAATATATTAGGTATGCACTGATTTGGTCTCTTTAAAATGTCCAACTGATTGTGCTTCAGAAATATCCATCGATTTGCCCACTCTCCGTGCATACTGGAAAATCACAGCCAATCCAATCCAATTTCTTATTGTCTGAGAATGTGGCTCCTACTTTCTGCTTCAATTATAAGTGGAGATGACCTGGTTGATTCACTAGATGATGATCCACAATCCAATCAAGATCATTTTTCAATTTTATATTTGTCATTTTAAGAAAAATATTTTCTATCTGAGGTCACTCTGAACAGATGCCTCAGTTTGATTATTCTGTAATAATTCTAGTTTTCTTAGAACAATGAAAATCATGGGCCAAAGGGTCAAGTTTAAAGGAAAAAAAAAAGTTTGTCTTTTACAGAACTTAATTTTGTCTTCAGTTCCCAGTGACATTTAGTCACTTCAGAATTTCTTTGTCAGTATGTGATTTCTCACCTCATCCCTATAGCTCAGAAAGACACACTGGAACTTGTTCAGTCCTCTCGGTCCTTGGCTTATCAGGCAGTTATCGAAAGTATTGGTTAAATGCTAAGAGGCATAAAGAACAACAAGGGACATTGCTGGTGTAAAATTGATACTCCAGCTATTCTAGCAAGATGATGATGACAAGAGAAAAAGATGTCAAAGTGTGCACCAGCTCTTAAGGAAGGTTGTCCCAGGCTTCCATACAACACTTACATTTATAACCCACTGGCCAGAACTCAGACACATTACCGCACTCAGTCACAAAAGGGTCTTGAAAATGTGGTCTTTATTTTGTGTGGCTGTTTGCCTACATAAATAGTATGGAAGGAAGGAAGAATGATATTGGAGAATAACAAGCAGTTTACCCCACTGCTCATCCAAATATCTATGCTCCCCTTTCTTCCTACACACGGAGTACAGTCACCTCAGGGGAAGTGACCTTAAATCCCTACGACTTACTGCATCTACTGCTACTTAACTCTATTGCCATTTAGAAATGTACATCTCATTCTTGCATTCCCTAGGCATTTGCATTGACTCAGGGAGCCATCTACCTGATCCCCTAACTAAAGAGAAACCACAAGAAATTCTCCAAGGTGATGACTCTCTCCTGACTGGAGATGAAGTGGAAACATACTCCCCCAAAATTCATCCCATCTTGGAGATATTGGGATTAACAGTATAGCTATCTGTAAAGATACTTCCTTTCAAACTTGTTACTCTTAATGTAAGTGAAGTGCATAAAGTCATATAATCAGTTTTAAGCATTCACCTTTTTTCAAGTTCCCCAGGGTTGTCTAATGCATTTTGCATACACACGCTGGTATCTGATGTCTGTTCTACCTTGGTGCCTTCGTTATATATTCCAATATAACAACCTATTATGTATATATTGGTTTACTATTTTGAAATTTAAACAAATAATATTTCTCACTAAATTTTTTGGTATCTTTTTCTTTTCCTATGATTCAAGCAGCTAAGGATGTTTTCCAACAGGAAAGTATTATTAACAGCAGGAAAAAACAAAAACAAAAACAGAAAAAGCCTTGCTGCTTCTAAAGCATCAGCTCAGGAGTATTAATTTCCCTGAAGAAATGGCGGTGCTCACCAAACATTCTAGCTGCTCAGCAGCTTAATAGTATCTTTGCAGTTAGACGTGGCCAAGTGGCTCATCCCATCCATCTCATTCTGTCCTTCTCTGAGATGAAATGACATGTGTCACTAATGGACTAAAACATTAAAAAAAAAAAAAAAAGCAGCATGTGACCTTCCAGCTCTCTCTTCCAGATTATGCAGTCTAAGGAACCTGTTTCAAGACTGTGCAGTTTGAGAGCAGTGGGTCTTCATCCTAGATCCTTATCCCCTGCCTAGCATGGTGGATATTTTTAATACTCAAGAAAAAATTATTTTTATTTTAAGCGAATGGAATTTGGGGTTTTACTAGTCCGTTATGATTAATACAGGTTCTGAAAGATTGTCAGTACTGCAGGAAAAGATGAAGAAATGACAGCTAATATAAAGATGTGGTTCTTGAGAAAAGGTCCTTTGTAGTGTCCCCAACTACATCTTAGGCCAAGAATACTTGTGACAAAAACTCCAGAGAGATTTGAAGACATAAAGTCCATAGAGGTCTATATCCATATACCAAAACTCATTGCCGTTGAGTTGATTCCAACTTATAGCGATCCTATAAGACAGAGACCCTATAGTACCCTACAGAACTACCTCATAGGGTTTCCAAGCTTGTAACCTTTATGAAAGAAGATTGCCACATCTTCTCCCTCAGAGCGGCTGGTGGGTTCTAACTGTCAACCTTTCAGTTAGCAGATGAGCACTTAACCACAGTGCCACCAAGTCTCCTTATATCTCCATACAGAAGCCCCCTAAAAAAATTAAAACTCAAGGAGTAAAAAAAGAGATTATGGTAGTCATAGGCCAAAGGATCTCTGTTGGTCTGCAGAGAAGCAGATACCAATATGAAATTAAGCATGGAAAAGATGTATTGAGGAAAGTGAAGGATAAAGGGGAGAAATTGGAAGTAGACATGGACAGGCTTTGACAAGGATGCAGTTCTGACACCTGTGAAATGATAGGGCACAAGAAAGAAGATTGGGCAGAAAAGTCTCAGACTTCAGCACTGTTTAAAAAAACATTCTACCAGGCTGATGGGGAGTACCTGTTATAGATTGAATTGTATTCCCCCAAAATATGTGTTGAAATCCTAATTCCTGTACCTGTAAATATGACCCTTTTCAGAAATAGAGGTTTTTTTTGTTATGTTAAGGAGGTCACACCAGAGTAGTCTGGCTCCTAAACCTAATCACTTGTAACTTATAAAAAGAGCAGAGGCAAGCATAGGGGTAAGATAGACACATAGGAACACCAAGGACTAAAGGCAGTCACCAGAAACTAGAAGACAGACCCGTAGAAGGAATATACATGGCCAAGACCCTGATTTGAACTTTCAGCCTCTGGAACTGTTAGAAAATAAATGTCTATTCTTTGAAGCCACCCATTTGTGGTATTTCTAATAAACCAAGATGGGACCTAAGACAGTCTCCCACTAGGAGAGTCTGTTTCCTGCAGGAATGGGCCAATACCAGTGCCCGTGCAATGCTCAGTTATTGACTGGGAGCTGGCAGGGTGGTGGTGGGGTCGGGGGGAGCATGTCCTTGGTATGAATATACTGGGGCTGTCAGGCCTCTGTGCTCCCTACAGCTAAGTTCTCTTGAAGGAGATCTGAGAAGCTCAGCTCCAAGGCTGTCATAGTCCACCCTATGTGCCACAGAGAATCAGATCTCCATGCACACTCAGGAAATCTATCCTCTAGAGATCATGTGGCAATTTTTTCTAGAAGGAAGTTTATATAAGGAATGTTAGTCAGAAGATCCACAGCCCTTTTTGCTCCGGTTTCAAAACTGGTACTTGTTTTCTCTCTTCTCTACTACATGTAGTAAACTTCTCTCAGCTATTTACTTGGCATGTCTTAGTGGCTTAAATGGTGGCTTGGCCAAACCCCTCATTTCTTGGAGGTCTGCACCCTCAGTAATTATACTCTTCTAAGGTCTGGATTGCTACATGTAAATCCAAGTGGATCTCCTGTATTCTGTGTCGCGTTGGGTAAAAATAGTTATAACTTCTTCTGCTGAGCAGAGTTAATTTCCCTGCTAAGATGTTGACTCCTCTTCTCATTTGCTGATCTGTAGATACAAAGAATCCAAAGCTCTCTGATGTAACTCCAACCTGCAGAGTCCAGAGTTGCAGGAATGGAAAGCCAAACATCCCCTGGTGTGTCGTTAGAAGTGGTTGCATGTGGTCCACCTTTGCTTCCACACATTGTTCCATGAATGCTTTTTACTAGAGACACATTGCCATGGTCTCTGATTTCATGCATTTACTACCACATCCTGAAAAACAGTACCCCATGCATTCAGAGAATTGCCTCCATACTTGTGCTTCCACTGTGCCGTCACTAGGCTATTCTAGCACTCTATGAGTTTTACTGCTTCTGGATATTTTGGTATGTGATCTAATGAGTGGATCCTACGGCCACAATCCCACTCCTATACCTCCTTTGCTCGAAAGTGGGTCTTCTAGTTGGATACTATCTTGTGGGTCAGTCATCGTGTATACCTCAGATGGTGATACTGGTTGAGCCTCTACAGGAAGGAAAGGCACTTATTCTCAGAACGGACGGTCCTTCCAGGAGGGAGGAGGTTGAATATAACAGAAGTGCTACCAAGTGGACGACTGTATTATTGTATCTATAATTTTCACTGAGGGTGCTTAAAGTCTCAGGGTGAGAAGTATAGTGATGTTACAACACCAAGAGAAATTAAAAAAAGATGAACCATGATTTGGGGGATACGATTTAGTGCCATCAGATAACTGACATAATACCAGTTTTCCCAAAAGCTTAAGTTTTCCAATCCAATGCCTATATTGAAACATCAACCCCAAGTTACCTTGCAAAATCCTGTACTTTCTTCACTTTTCCCAGGGAATCACAATGGTGGGGAAGTCCTTATATCCTCCTGGTATTTGTCTTTATTTCTAAACTGTTGCGTATAACTTAACTTTATTTACGTCTGGAATCTCATTTTAAAACCTGACTCGTTTACCGCTTCTGACCTGCCTGCTGCTGCTCTGTCCCAAGTATAGGCACAGCCCTTTCTTCTTCAGAGCACCACTGTTGTGGTTAATGGATCTTGCTGATGGTTTTAGTGATACTGTGTCTCTAGTGAAGCTTGCCTGCCACCAGGTGGCTATGGTCTAATGTCTAGATTTGATTTGGAGACAGTCTCTTGTTTTCCCAAGTTATGCTCCCCTCAGAAATATTTTTTTTCGAAACAAAAAGAAAGTAAAAAAAGACATCTTTAAATCCTGAAAGGAAAACAAAAACTCAGATTCATTTATATATACATATGCACATATATCTATACATAGGGAGCCCTAGTGGCGCAGTGGTTAAGAGTTACAGCAAGCTACAGCTGCTAACCAAAAGGTAAGCAGTTCGAATCCACCAGCCACTCCTTGGAAACTCTATGGGACAGTTCTACTCTGTCCTATGGGGTTACTATGAGTTGGAATTGACTTGACAGCAACGGTTTTTTATATATACATATATATATATTTTTCTTCCTTTTTTTTTTTGTAGAGCCACTAATACTGTCTGCCTACAACCTTCCCGTCAAGATTAACCCCAAGCTTTTTATTCTCTCTGTTTCAAATCAAAATGGCCACTGGTGTGTTTTCCTTTAAAAATAGGCTTCTACCCAAGGTTCTGTACTTAGAGACATAAAGGGATGTCTGACACTTGGAAATTACATTTTTTTCTTTATCTGCTTCACGTGTATGTACCAGTTTTCATTCTATCATTACTCCAGTTATATTGTGATGTTGTCGAGTTGGTTCCAACTCATAGCAACCCTATGTACAACAGAACAAAAACACTGCCCAGTCCTGTGCCATCCTCACAATCATTGCTATGTTTGAGCCCATTATTGCAGCCACTGTGTCAATCCATCTTGCTGAGGATCTTCCTCTTTTTTGCTGACCCTTTACCAAGCATGATGTCGGTCTCTATCCAGGGACTAGTCCTTTCTGATAACATGTCCAAAGTAAGTAAGATGAAGTCTTGACGTCCTCGCTTCTATGGAACATTCTGGCTGTACTTCTTCCGAGAC
Source organism: Trichechus manatus latirostris (assembly GCF_000243295.1). NCBI lineage: Eukaryota > Metazoa > Chordata > Mammalia > Sirenia > Trichechidae > Trichechus > Trichechus manatus. The sequence goes on from NW_004444182.1 coordinate 2,547,503, forward strand.
AGACTTGTTTGTTCTTTTGGCAGTCTGTGGTATATTCAATATTCTTCACCAACACCATAATTCAAAGGCATCAATTCTTCTTCGATCCTCCTTATTCATTGTCCAACTCTTACATGTATATGGGAGATTGAAAATACCATGGCTTGGGTGAGGTGCATCTTAGTCCTCAAAATGACATCTTTGCTCTTTAACACTTTAAAGAGGTCTCCTGCAGCTAATTTGCCTGATACAATATGTCATTTGGTTTCTTGACTGCTGCTTCCATGGCTGTTGACTGTAATTGTCTCTGTAAAGTGAGGGTAAATAAAATGTATACTCTTCTTTCCAGGCCACGTGACTTTTATTTTAATTTCTTATTTGCAGCCAAATCTTGACTAGAAGTGTCTTTTGTTTCCTACAATTTTCTGGGCTTTTTTTTTTTTTTTTCCCCTGAGTAGAAAATACATATATATTTATTTGGGACATCTGAGTATTTACATAGGCTTTTTGTTGAGTGAAATAATTTTCTACAACTTTGATCTGTTATATCCTTGGAAACTTTATGGGGCAGTTCTACTCTGTCCTATAGGGTGGCTATGAGTCAGAATTGACTCGACAGTAGTGGGTTTGGTTTTCATTTATATAATATACTGGAGCCCTGGTGGTGTAGTGGTTAAGAGCTCAGCTGATAATCAAAAGGCTGGCAGTTCAAATCTACCGGCTGCTCCTTGGAAACCCTATGAGGGCAGTTCTACTCTGTCCCATAGGGTTGTTATAAGTTGGAACTGACTTGACAGCACCTAACAACAACGTATAATATACTAATATACATTTTATTGTTTTGCATTATATTACATTGTATATAATATGTTATTTATATATATATATAAATTATTATATATAATATGCATAGATTCTATTCTGTTACTACATATATATATATACACACACATATGTTTGTATACATATATACATATGTGTGTATATATATAGTTTATATATATATAACTTGGCTGCTAACCAAAAAGTCGGCAGTCTGAATCCACCAGCCATTCCTTGGAAACCCTATGGGGCAGTTCTACTCTGTCTTATAAGGTTGTATGAGTCAGAATGGACTCCAGGGCAACGGGTTTGGTTTTAGGGGTATATATATGTTTATTTTTGGAGCCCTGATGGTGCAGTGGTTAAGAGTTCGGCAGCTAGCCAAGAGGTCAGCAGTTGGAATCCACCAGCCGCTCCTTGGAAACACTATGGGGCAGTTCTACTCTGTCCTATAGGGTCGCTATGAGTCGGAATCTACTCGATGGCAATCGATTTGGGTTTTTTCGGATATATATATTTTACATAATATGTATATCACGCAACATACGACAGAATATAAAATAATATCTAATAGCATAGTATATGCAAATTTTCTAAATACATATTATGACTGACCTCTTCAGGAGCAATGTGACTTAAATCTAAGATGACTTTCTTCCCTATCTTTATAGTACATAAAATAAATATAACTTTCTTCTCCCTGGGTCTTTCAAGGCTTGGGGAAACTATTTAATGTAGATTTTTTCCTATCAATCATAACACATCTATAAGAATCATTTTAAAAACCCTTTGCCGTTCAGTCGATTCCAACTCAAAGCGCCCCTATAGAGCAGAGGAGTACTGCTCCATAGGGTTTCCACGGAGCACCTGGTGGATTCGAACTGCCAACCTTTTGGCTGGCAGCCATAGCTCTTAATCACTACACCCCCAGGATTTCCAAAAATCACTTATGACCAATAAAAGTACAGATGAAGGAATTGAACATGATTTCGGGATTCAGAAGCAAGGTGCCTTTAAACATTATTGTGCCTTTGTCAAGATGGTATACAGGAAGCAGATAAGACTAGAAAAGAAAAATGTTTGGGATATGACTCAGAGATGCCTGTTGAGAAGCTGGAAGATGTTTAGATGGAAAAGCATCAGTAGATGGGAAGCTTCTTCAAGTCTGAAATCATACAGAGATGCATATATGCTTATGGTAAGCATGGCTGCCTTAGCTGAGTCTTAAAAGACAAATCCAGCCTCTTCTGGATTTCCAAGAGACATCTCCACAGTCTTCAATAACCACAACTCCTCGTGATGGAGTTAGTTTGAAAGAATATCCAATCCTTGGAACGAAATGGGCACTCACTCACATAATGCATTATAAACTGTGTGAGGATAAAAAGAACACTTGAAGGAAAAGGATGCAGAAGGCCAGATTATTGGGGAACAGCTGGCATTTTGGGGAGATGAATAAAAAAGAAAAAAATACAATTGAAAAATTTACATCAACCTTTTTCTAAGAAATTGCATTTCATCTTATTGTATTATTTTAGTATTCTTGTTATTGATATTTTAAAAACAATTAAAATATTTCCATTTTTTAAGCAATTTTCAGTTTGAAAAATGCATGAACTAGCTCAGGATACACAGAAGTTATGGGAGAATCTATTTTCTCGTGCACCTGTTACCACAGCTCACTAGTTCTGATTATATTCTAAGTGACTTGAAACCAAGAAGAGTCAGAAGGCAGGCCCCAGAAAAATGAGGTTCATACAAGCTCCACAAACTGCCTGCCATTAGAGCTTAAAAGGTTAGATGAATCATCCCATTTCCCAACTCACTGAGAGTTACTGATTACAGAAACAGCCAGAAAAGCAACACATTGCAGTTGCTTATACTGCTGTCTCATCCAAGTGTACTATAAATAATCTGAGAACATTGGCTTATAGGATCGTTTAGAGGAGCAAAAATGTTCAAGTTTTTGTCATTTAAATATGCAATTTTATGTTGACATATATGGTGTCTATATCCAAGGTTATGTTACACATAATCTTTAAAAAATTTCTCTTTTTTATATAACTATTTAACTTGCAGTTTAAAAGTTTATAAACCAATAACTTAGATTTTACAGTAGAATACATATTAACCCTCTCATGATAAAACTTTGCATGATAAAATATAGTAATTACCTACTAGGACTCTGATGTGCATTGAATCAAGGGTTGAGAATAGTGTCTGACAAATAGCAAGTGTTCACTAAACAGCAGTTGTTAACATTTGAGGGCATTTTCACTTTTCGCACATTCCTTTTTTTCATCTTTACAGCTATAGAACTATGGTGACAGAGCTTAAGTAGTAAAGATATCCCCATGGCTGACATGGTTGTTAAAAGTGTTACTATAAAGTGTTCAATAGCATATCAAATAGGAGGCTGACAAGTGGACTCTGTGCCTGGTGCACCTCAGTGGACCACTTATCCTCCCATCTGCCAGGGAAGGCTGCACTGATCACTTCACTTTGGCTCATGGTGCCAACAACCTCACTGCCCTAAGGATAGAGATTATTTAATATATGAATTAATCCACTGACACATTATCTGCAGAGTGATCACAATATACAATATAACCCCCATCTGTTGGTGTGTCGCACTTGGTGACTTGCATGTTGCTGTGATGCTGGAAGCTACACCACCAGTATTTCAAATACCAGCAGGTGTCACCCAGGGTGGATAGGTTTCAGTGGAGCTTCCAAACTAAGACAGACTAAGAAGAAAGGCCTGGTGATCTACTTCTGAAAATTAGCCAATGAAACCCCAATAGATCACAACAGAATAGTGTCCAATACAGCTGGAAGATGAGCCCCCTATGTTGGAAGGCACTACAACAGCTACAACAACGACAACAAAAAAGCCATTGCTGTTGACTTGATTCGGACTCACGGTGACCCTACAGGACAAAGTAGAACTGCCCCATAGGGTTTCCAAGGAGCAGCTGGTGGATTTGAACTGCTAACGTTTTAGTTAGCAGCCAAGCTCTTAATCACTACACCACCAGAGCGCCATTGCTGCAACAATGGACTTAAACAAAACAACAATCTGAAGATGGCACAGGACTGGGCAATGGTTCGTTCTGTTATGCTTAAAGTTGCCATGAGTCAGAGCCCATTGGGCAGCAACTAAAAACAACTCCAATGAGAGATGGTGTTTCACACATATTTCTGAGGTGAATAACAAATAAATGAGGATACCAGTGCAACTTGAGAATAGATTGCATAGGCATAAGGGCTATAGAACAGATAAATCTCAGACAGAAATCAGTTTAACTGGTGCCTCAAGATGAGACTGGCATTAAATAGGCTTGTCAGAGAAATTTAGATATTGTGGTGCTTAGCATAAGTTTCACTGAAATGAAAATCAATCAAAAATATATGGTGACAAGAATTGCTAATACAGCAAAATAACAGATTTATATATATTTTTTCTCCATTCATCCTTGATCTCATTCGGGTTTTTCAGTATGTAGTAAGGGAAGCATCAGAGAGGAAGAAAACAAGGTTTATTGATAATACAAAACAAACTACATTGAACAGAGGTCCCAACAATATGGATGGTCAATTTTGTATCCCTTTGACACCTGACACTTTATTGGACCTCTTAAATTTTTAAACCTGGGATGTGAAATTCTGTTTGGCACTGGATTATAGGAGACTATATTCTCATCAGCGCTGGAGATGTTATAGTGTTCAAAAATTACAGTGCCTCAAGATCTATCAGATGGCAAGATTTTCCATGTCCTATTGTTATCTGATTTAAAATCATTTTCCCTTGGTCACATCCAGCTGAAACCAAGTACTCTTTTAAAAGTACAGCCAGTTGCTAAAAGCAGACTTTAAGTAATATCTCCAGTTTCTTATGGGGAGAAAATTTGCTATATTCTTGATGGAATGGCTCCATACTACTTTTAATAGAAAATAGCTCTTTTTGGTTTCAAGATAGTAGTCACATGCAGAGGTAAATGGTGGAATGTATATATATCAAGGTAATTATTAAATGGGCTTTTGGGGTTCCTCAGTTGCAAAGGATCTTACTCATGCAGAGAAAGAGTGTAGTGGGTCAAAATGAGCACAGTGTAATAGGTTCCAATTTTCCTCGACGCTCCTCTCCTATTTAATGCATTTCCTCCATTACCAAACCATGCCTTTAGGTACAGCAGCAGGGAGAAGGTCTGGAATAGCTTCAGTGAAGCCGGCCTCATCACCATGATAAACAACTAGAGCTTTTGTTTGTTGTAGGTTTTCAAGATCCTGGGCAAGTTAGCATATCCTTCACAATTATCTGAATACACATCATTATGTGTGAGGATTGAATTGGATTACTATGGGGACTCAGATCCATTAAAAGAATCACTGTGAGTGGATTTGAGCACAGAGCACATCAAGAGTCCTTTAACATTCCCTTCATAACCTGTATGGTTGAGAGATTATTCTGATAAGGAGTGTGTTTTGGTTTTGTACAAGGGACTTTGCAAATAGCAATGTGCCCACTTCTAATGTAACATAGGAGATAGGATCATGCTTAACAAGCTGATGTTACTTTAACTCATGACAGTAGGCAGGGTAGTAAAGGAAGCACAAGGAAGAGTTACTTTATGTCCCTGTATTTTTTACATATAGAAGGTCCCTGGTTTAACAATAAAAAAAACTATAATAATAATTGTTGATGAAATTTGGTTTAGGGCTATATTCTCTCATACATTAAGTAGTGATAATGATATTCTCAGGTCATTTTCCACAAGAGACCACAGAAGCAAAGTTAAAGGAAAGTTGTCTTTGTTGCATAGCTGCCCTTTAAAAAATTATGTTACTAACTTATTTTAGATACCTTTCTCTTACAAATGATATTTTAACTAAAACCTTCTGGGCCATGCAAACAACATTTAATTAGCTTCTTTTAAAGAAAATGAAAAATGGTAAGAACAAATACCATCTGCTTCCATCAGAATTGCCTGGAACTGTCATATCCTGTAATAGTCGGTACTGGGTCTGACTATCATTACTCTGCATCATCTCTGCTTTCATTTGCCCGAAGACCTTGACCAAACTTACCAGGGTTTCTTATCCTGACAGATTCATCTAACCACCACTTGTCACTTCCTAGACCATGCACATGCCCTTAGACTTATATCAGTCTGTCCTTAAAATTACTGATATAGATCACTGTGCTGAAAGATTTAGAATAATAAAATCTTGCCATAGGAAAAAAAAAAAAATTAAATTGTATCTTTTACAACTGCCAACTGACTGCACAGCATCCCCCTGGCACCTGTCCTGGTGATGGTGGTGACGGGATCTCCAGGCTCCAGTCTCCTTTTGCTAAATTCTGACAGTTTAAAGCCCAAACACTGCTGTTGAGTCGATTCTGACTCTTAACAACCCTATAAATATCCTTTATATCTGTAAACTCTTACCAATACCACAATTCAAATGTTTCATTTCTGCTTCAATATTCCTTTTTCATTGTCTAGCTTTCACATGCTTATGAGGCTATCGAAAATACCCTGGCTTGGGTCAAGCGCGCCTTAGTTCTCAAGTGACATCTTTGCGTTTTAACACTTTAAAGAGGTCTTTTGCAGCAGATTTTCCTAATATGTCATTTGATTTCTTGACTGTTGCTTTCATGGACATTGATTGTTAATTCAAGTAGAATGAAGTTCTTGACAACTTTAATTTCTTCGCCATTTATCATGATGTTTTTTATGGGTCCAGTTGTGAAGATTTTTGTTTTCCTTACGTTCAGGTGTGGGCCATATTGAAGGCTGTAGTCTTTGACCTTTATTAGTAAGTGCTTCAAGTCCTCTTCACTTTCAGCAAGGAAGATTGTGTCATCTGCATATCTCAGGTTGTTAATGAGTCTTCCTCCATTTATGATGCCATGTTCTTCTTCATATAGTCCAGCTCCTTGGATTCTTTGTTCAGCATACAGGTTTAATAAGGAAAATCAAAGGAGAATTCACACATTTGAATTGTGGTGTTGGTGAAGAATATTGAATGTACCATGCACTGCCAGAAGAATGAACAAATCAGTCTTGGAGAAAGTACAGCCAGAATGCTCCTTAGAAGCAAGGATGGCAAGCATTCATACTTACTTTAGACACATCATCAGGAAAGACTAATCACTAGAAAAGGACACCATGTTTGCTAAAAATGGAGAGTCAGTGAAATGAGGGAAACCCTCCATGAGATGGATTGACTTGGTGGCTGAAACAATGGGCTCAAACATACCAACAACTGCGAGGGTGGCGCAGGACTGGGCGATGTTTCGTTCTGTTGTACATAAAGTCACCAGGAGTTGAAGTCAACTCACAGCAAGTAACAAAAACAAACGTACCTATAAAGCACCTCCCATGAACTGTTCCTGCTCGACAAATGCAATTCCTTCTCCACACAGTTTCAACACCAATCCCAAGTACTGCCTGTTAGTATTTCCACTAATAGCAATTATAGTGATATTGATAACCCTCTTATCCGTTTCCATTTTTTCTCCAAGACGTTTATAGTCTATCTTTTCTTCCTCTTGTACTTTTCTCCATACTTTCAGAAACAGAATGCATTGGGCAGCCAGCTATGTGTAAACTTTTCCATAGGTAATCCTCGATTCTTGGTCTTCGATTTCTCTAGACTGGCCCATTTGTCACATAATCTCTAAGAATAATCTTATTTTAGCATTTTCAAAGGAAAAACAAGGACATACAATGTATATTATGTCATCAAGAAAGAAAATAAAGTAATTCACATGGTAATGAGAAAGTCATAAACTAGCCATCAGTCCATCTAAAAAAATTTAGGAATCATAATGGGCCAGGTATTGAGCACGAGTCAGAGGTACAGTGCTCAAGATAAGAACATTTTGCAAGGTAGGATGACCATCTTTTGTGGAAAGCCCCTTTGATTTTCATAGAGAGATGTAAAAAATATGGAAACGGTCCAAAGGAGAGATGTTACATGACTAAAATGGAAGTTTTGAGCCCTAACAAAGAAAGAGAGTCTTGGAATTGAATGATAATCCTCACAACCAGCTCTCTACAGTTTTCATCAAGAATATGGAATAGTAAAAAATTATAACTAATAAGAGTTTATCCTTAATTTACAGCTTCCAGACTTAGGGGTTATATAATTGTTGAATACTTTACAACAGACAATTTCAGTTTACTTTCCTTAAGATACAACACACATACACACACCCACGTGTACACACACGCACATACTCATACACACTCACATAAATACACTCATATACATCCATAGACTCTTATGGAGATGATGACATAATCAATTTTAGTTTTTTTTTTTTCTTTTTCATGTCTTTTTAAAATAATACTGCACGTAAAATCAATACTCCAGATAATTCCAATCTGATGATTGTATGCTAATTTGATTATTAAAACACTGTTGTTATACTAATTCAAAGTCGAATTGAAAGCCATTATTCCCTCTGACAATTGCTTATTCTTAAAAAAAGTATATATTTTTAAAGCATCATATAATATTTCAGCAAACATATTTTATTGATTTATTCACTGAGCAACAAACGAATAGTATTACATTCTGACCTACAATCTATATTTAAGTGTTCCACAGCTTTCTAACGTTCCCTAAGACTTTATTAATCTCCAATAAACTAGGTTTTTCTACTTTATTACATGGCTGAGTAAAATAGTGTTTGAATTTTAGAGTAATTATAGAAGACACTGCAAAATTGTCAAAATTATGGCCCCAGCATAATCACTGCAAGCTTTGTCAACTTGCTGCTAGACATCAGCCAACTAAGCAATACATTTCACTTTTGTGTTGACTGTTATTTTTGAGAAGTGCCATTTAAATGGGTGGAAAACAAAAATAAATTTAGACAACACTCATAGTTTAAATCCGTTTTGCAATAGCAAATATTATGGCTTAAATAATACAGCAACACACACACACACACACACACACACACACTGCATCTAGGCACTGCAATCTTCCACAATTCGAAATGCAAAAATAAAGTCTTTGACCATATTCCATATGGCAGACCCCACTTTTACCTCATCAGCTTTTAGAAGACATATCTTTTGGATCTTACTTCTCAAGGTAGGAAAACATCTCAGTGTATGGGAAATGATGAGGCAGAAGAGATTTAAGCTGGTTTGAACCTGTACTTAAGGTACTTAGACTATCTCTGCAGGAGATGATGTAATCCTTAAATGAGGAAAATACACAGCTATTGACATGCTAATCAGGAACTCCACTGACTTCAGAGATTGTTAATGCTTTGCTAAAGCTATTGCTGATAATAAAATTACCAGAATTGTTGAGTTTTCTGTGCCTGTGACAGAGGGTCAATGTTTCAACAACAGTAAGTGAGCTCATTTCATACAGCTTTTGTTAATGTCATCCTGATCCAAACGCTAGGGCAGAAATAAATATTTGAGAAACAGACTCCGGCATGCTGTACATTTGGTACATGTCAATTTGTAACATAAATTGTGATTGTGTAAGGTAGATGAGCCACATTATGACCTCAACAAGACTAATCTTTTAAAGCCATTTAGTCAATCTTATAAAGGCATGATTTGCTAAGCCTTTAACATGAATTCTGGTTTTGTGTCTATGGAGTGGGATGGAGTTCATTTTTACCTTGGATGCTGCTACGCTATTTGAAAAAATTAAAACATTTTTGCTACTTTTGTAGGAAAGAAGAAAGGACAAAAGGAAGAAGGGATGAAGAAAGGAAGGACAGGTAGGTGGCAGGGGTTAATAAAAGTCACTCAATAATAAACAATGTTTTAAATGGAAATGTTACATAAATTTAACATTTAGTTAGTAAGTGTGAAATAAGCAATAAAGGAATTTTCTGTATGCCCAAATCTGCATAGTATAAAAGAAAGGGATTGTGAAATTGTATAATTGCCAGAAAGGATATAAGATAGCTAATTGGAGAAAGAAAAATCAAATTCAGTAGGGAAATGTTTATCCTTAAATGCTACAAGTTAATTGATTTCTACCAAAATCAGTCAATGTTCATAAGTAAGTTATAACTGGCAATGTTTAGGGATCAATATGGAAACAATACAGTGAGGATAATTTTTACTTTCTATTGTTACCTTACTAATGTTCACTTTTGGAAAGGCTTTCTTTCTAGTTTTTTAAGTTATTATTTTTTTAATTTAAAATGCATGTTGAGGAGCATACACACTACCCTCCACACACTCTGGCCAATAAAAAGAATGATTATATTTCTCTCATCAACCACACACATGTACAAATCAAATAATAATCTATCTCAAAATGATATTTCACCCTACAGGGACTTCCGAACTGCAAAGATCATCCAAAACAACATAAACAATGACACAGTGGGAAAAAAATAAACACTGAAAATGATAAACAACTTTGCTTTCTTCCCCAAATGAGCAAACATAAAATGTGTTTGCAGTACAAACTCAAATCCTAGAGATTCTAAGTAGAGCTCTACAAGAAACTGCTATATATATGCAAATGCCTCCTTCATATTCTGAGATGAGGCTATTGACTTGCTCTTGGCATAGATTTTGCTTGGAATCACTTTACCAGGAGATGGATTTTTACTGGTTTTTAAAAATATATACATATATTTTCATATTCAGTTTCACTTTGTGGGAAAGAATAGGCCCATTCAAAAGAGCTGGATGATGAGGAAAAGGAGTTTGGACAAAGCAAAATTAATGGGCCTACTCTGCCCCTCTTGCCACAGGGCACTGTATCTTGAGTTTAGACTAAGCCTGAAGCCTAACTGAACTTACTGCCCTTGCATTATCTCAAACTGTATTATCTCAGAGGTTATTTCTGCCTAGCTACCTGGCTAACCGACTGGAAGAGATCCATATTTGTGTCCAATCCAAAGAAGCTGATCCAACATAATGTGTAAATTATTCAACAATATCATTAATATTACATACAAGTGAAATTATGTTGAAGATTATTCAAAAATGTTGAATTTCTGCCAGAAATTCAAGCCAGATTTGAAGAGTATACGAAAAGAGGGAAATCATATCTGATGTCAGATGGATCCTGGCTGAAAGCAGAGAACACCAGAAAGATGTTTACCTGTGTTTCATAGACTATGTAAAGGCATTCAACTGCGTGGATCATAACAAATTATGGATAACATTGTGAAGAATGGGAATTCCAGAACATTTAATTGTGCTCATGTGAAACCTGTTATAGACCAAGAGGAAGTCATTGGAATAGAACAAGGGGATACTTCGCGGTTTAAAATCAGGAAAGGTGTGCATCAGGGTTGTATCTTTTCACTATACTTATTCAATCTGTTTGCTGAGCAAATAGTCTGAGAAGATGAACTCTATGAAGAAGAATGTGGCATCAAGATTGGAGGAAGACTCATTAACGACCCGCAATATGCAGATGACATAACCTTGCTTGCTGAAAGGGAAGAGGCCTTGAAGCACTTACTGATGAAGATCAAAGACCACAGCCTTCAGTATGGATTATACCTCAACATAGAGAAAACAAAAATCCTCACAACTAGAACAATAAGCAACATCATGATAAATGGAGAAAATATTGAAGGTGTCAAAGATTTCATTTTACTTGGATCCGTAATCAATGCCCACTGGTGAGACATCATCTCATGTACTTTGGACATGTTATCAGGAGGGACCAGTCCCTGGAGAAGAACATCATGCTTGGTAAAGTAGAGGGCCAGCGAAAAAGAGGAAGACCCTTAATGAGATGGTTTGACACAGTGGCTTCAACAATGAGCTCAAGCATAACAACAATTGCGAGGATAGTGCAGGACCAAGCAGTGTTTTGTTACGTTGTACGTAGGGTGGCTATGAGTCAGAACTGACTTAATGGCACTTAACAACAACAAGTGATGATTTTAGTCTGTAGAAGATTAGCTAGCTTTGTACAAAACATACACAATCAAAGGGTGCACACTTTTCCTAGTCCAACTGTCTTTTAACTTTGTGCCACAGGCACCTAGCTATGCAAATCATCCTCATGCAAAGCAACATTAAAATAGAACCCACTGGAGAAATGCCATCCTCCCTATTCTTTTGTGCTCCTTATGCCAACTCAGTCTCCTGAATACTTTTTAACTGTGATAGTGAAAAATAAATGGTATATACCTGTCTTCCTCTTTATTAAGATGATTATGAGCTCAAATGATATGATTCAGGTCAAAGGGCTTTTTTTATTTTATTCAGGTAACGTATACACAGTTGACAAGGTCAAATGATAATCTAGCAGTTTTTGCTCAGCCCCAAGGCAATAATTTTTAACTCTTTGGCTATTTCTTCTGCTACTCATCTCCATATTTGTGATAACAAGCTATAGGTACACCTTTAATTAGTATCTGCTGACTTCTCCTTTAAACTGTGGACTAAGCTCACTATACTTCCCTTCGGAACCACACACACCATCCTTTCCCAACATCTTAAGCTTTCAAAACACAACTGCGAATTATATTGAAATTCAGTATTTACATTATCATGACTATGTAAATACTGTTGACAACTGAGCCACAGAGCAAACTATAATTATTAACTTTCTCTGGCGTTTCTCTTAAATTGTTTTCTCTAAAGATAATAATTGGTTGAGTTTTTGTTTGCTTGCTTTTTTAACTTCATCTTCAAATTACTTATTTTTCTAATTTATTCCAAGACTTTCTCCCAGAGGTATATAACGTCTGTCAATACACTCAGATTCATCTGGCAATTCACCATTCAGCTCTCATGGTTGTCTCAGAGACACTTCCTGAAGCCCTCAGCACTCCAGCTCCATGGGGGCTGGGTGCTCTCTAGCTCTAGCTCGGCATCATGTCTTTTCCATCTCATTCTTGGAATTTTCTTTGTTCGTTACCTCTGTTGGATCTCTGTTTCCAGGATATCATTCTTTATCATCCATAGTTTTCTCATTTATTTTAATGGAGCAAAATCTTCAGTCATTTCCCAAGAAAAGGGTCATGGGAAGCAAAATATTCAAGATTTTGAATCATGACTGACAATGACTTTATGTTTCATTCTTGCACGTTGTTGACTGGTTAAAGAATTCTACGTTCGGAGTCATGTTCACTCAGAATTGTGTTGCCATTGCTGCATTTTTTTGAGCTGTCTCAGTTGCTATTATGAAGATACTATGTTTCCTGACATGACCACTATTATTTCTCTTGACACTTAGTACCTTCTCTTTACCCCTGGCATTCTAAAAGAAGAAAATGGCATGCCCTAATGAGAGTCCTGTTTCACTCTGCCCTTTTCAATATAGAGACCCAAATACTTCAGATATAAGAAACTTTTTTTTTTTTTGCCTTTTGAAAATTTTTTTCTCTTTTATCTGTTCTCTCTGAGACAATAGATATTCAATCACTCTCCATTTACTAATGCATCGTCTAATTCCTAGATTATCTTTTTTTTTTCTCTTTTAGCCTATTCCCCATGTCTATCCCTTACAGTGCTATTGGATGAGATATTCTTCAATTTTTATTATCCAAACTTTCACAGATTTTTTTTCTGATATCATATTTTCCCCCAAGGGCTCTTTTCCTTATTTAATTAACTTGTTCCTATATTTTTCATCCTGTCAGAGAATATCTTCCTATGTCAGAAGATTCCTTTCTAGGATATTAGTTTGGGTATTAACGTGGCTTCACATCTGGAGTATTTAGTATGCAGAACTTTTCTTCACACTCCTGTTTCTAATATGGCATCTCATCCATCCTCAACTGTGTAACCTTTCCAAAAGAAGGTTCATTCTGTCAGGGAGGGTAAAAGCAAGGCTTTCACCAGGCTGAATAGCATGAGGGAGGAAATCTGGAAACAATATATAACATCCCTTTGAACAAACTTTCAACAGTCCTGATTACAGCCTGCAGATGTTAATATCTAAAACATTCTGCTGTTCTGCAGAGTGACTGAGCTTGCCCTGTGTGGCATCCCTTTCTGCAGGCTTAGGCGTCCGCTCTCTAAATTGTGCTAGCTCATTTTCCTCTTGTGCATCTAATATTAAATAATGCAAATATTGTTTTATTTCAACTGTTTGCTGCCAAATCCTATTTCATTTTTTTCTTCTTATCACAATCTTTCTCCATATTTATCTAGAAGTCTAGCCAGCTGTCTTAAAAGACTAGGATGTACTGGAAGGTGTAAATTTATTTTATATTTCTTTTGATGGAATAATGGGGAAATGTCATTGAAGGCAGATACTGAGTCACACAAACATTTGAATCCCATCTCTGCGCTCACTGACTCCATGTCCTTCAATAAACTCTAAGCCTCAGTTCCCTTATTGAAAAAATATAGATATAATTACAAATGGCAATCACTTCATGGGTGATTTGGAAAAATTACATGGCCTATATGTAGGAACCCTGGTGGCGCAGTGGTTAAGCACTCGGCTGCTAACCTAAAGGTTGGCAGTTTGAACCCACCAGTTGCTCCAAGGGAGAAAAATGTGGCAGTCTGCTTCCGTAAAAATTGTAGCCTTGGAAACCCTATGGGGCAGTTCTATTCTGGCGTATGGGGTCTCTACGAGTCAGAATCGACTTGATGGCAATGGTTTACGTGTTGGTTTCAGTGCTTGTGGATGTGTGTGTGTACATATGAGTGAAAATATATATTAAATATAATATTTTATGTATGCACTGACTAAAATCCAGCACAAACCATCCCCATTATTATCATCATCTTCATCATAACTATCACCTTCACCTTCGACAATATACAGAGAGCTTAGTACACTCTCCGGAAACCCTGGTGGTGTAGTGGTTAAGTGCTACAAATGCTAACCAAAGGGTCAGCAGTTATCCATCAGCTGCCCCTTGGAAACTCTGTGGGGCAGTTCTACTCTGTCCTATAGGGACGTTATATGTCAGAATCGACTTGACGACAGCAGTTTGTTTGTTTTTGGTTTTACTACACTCTAGGCAGTACTCTAAATATGTTAACTTTGTTATTGATTTTTTTAAATCATATTTCACAGAAATTATTATGATTTAGGTACTATTATTATCCACATTTTACCACTAAAAGATAAGTAAACTGAGGCCTAGCGAGTCACAAATTGGGCGAGAAATAAAGATATTCATTTGAATCGACGACTGACTGCAAAGTCTGTGTTCCTTATTATTAAACAAAGTCTGAAGTATTTGCATTTTTAAGCATGTATGAGTAATGGCCATTTTGAACTTGTGTGAGTGTATATGTGTATGTTTGGGTGTAATTTTTACTCTTTTACTTATGCTTGTATCGATTCTCTATATCTTAAAAGAGAGAATATATATATTTATATATACGTATTATATATTTTTCTCTATATATAATTGGCTGTGCATATACACAGAGAGAAATGGATAGGGGGATATATACACACATGTATTTAATGTTGCTTCTTTGTGGTTCCTAAGCACTGACAATTCTTCTTTTCTAAATGTTTGTTTAGTATTTATTTAAACATAATAAGCTATGTGTCCATAATATCCACATGGATCCAATTATCTTAATTATAATAAATTTATACTTGCAAAATTCTTATTTTTTACTTCCATAACAGAGGAAAAAACACAGAGACATCTGTTTTTCTTTTTTCTAATCTTCATTATTGATAACATATAAAAAATTGGCCCAAATGTAACTAAAAAGTCATTAAAGAGGAAATAATAATTTTCTACCCCAACATGTGTGATAGTAGCTACAAAACATGTGGCCGAAGTGTAGTTTCCAAGGTCTCTGGTACACTGTTCTGTGTTTGGCTGCACATAACAACAAATTTTGAGCTTATACTGCTGAATTCAGTAGGTAGTGGTATACCATATACCTTGTTTTGAGATTAAATGGTAAAAAATAGACAAGATGCCTGCCTTGTCTAAATAAATACAAAACTTAATATAACTGTATTTTAAAACCCAGCTATATTTTGTGGTGACTAGGAGAAATATCTAGTCCACTTTGGGGGCTGGAGACCTGCTATATTAGTTATCTCTTGCTGCATAACAAATTACCCCGAAATTTAACAGCTTTAAATAGTAAACACACAAACATACACAACCACACATGTCCAGAGGCCCCTATGGAGATACTGAACTTGTTTGTACTAGTCTCTAGTAAACACGTTATTTTGTAAACTTACGGACTCAATTTCTGTTAGGTATTGTCTTGGTTATCTAAGTGCTGCTATAACAGAAATACCGCAAGC
Source organism: Trichechus manatus latirostris (assembly GCF_000243295.1). Classification (NCBI taxonomy): domain Eukaryota; kingdom Metazoa; phylum Chordata; class Mammalia; order Sirenia; family Trichechidae; genus Trichechus; species Trichechus manatus. Next base: position 2,563,520 of record NW_004444182.1, read on the forward strand.
GGATGGCTTTAACAAAGAGAAATTTAGTTTCTCACAGTCTAGTAGGCTAGAAGTCTAAATTCAGTGCCGTCAGCCCCAGGAGAAGGCTTTCTCTCTCTGTCGGCTCTGGAGGAAGGTCATTCTCATCAATCTTCCCCTGGGCTAGGAGCTTCTCCGTGCAGGCACCTCGGGTCCAAAGGACGTGCTCTGCTCCCGGCACTGCTTTCTCGGTGGTATGAGGTCCCCATGTCTCTCTGGTCGCTTCTCTCTTTTATGTCTCAGAAGAGATTGCCTTACAACATTATCTAATCTTGTAGAATTCATCAATATAACTGCTGCTAATCCATCTCATTAACATCATAGTGATAGGATTTACAACACGTAGGGGAATCACTTCAGATGACAAAATGGTAGACAATCATACAATACTGGGAATCATAACCTGGCCAAGTCAACAGATATGTTTGGGGGACACAATTCAATCTATGACAGGTATTTACCTATGAGTGGAATCGCTTGGTCTTCAAGTGTGAATAGGTTCAGGTTCATGAGATATTGACAGTTTTCCTAAATAGTCTTACCAACTTACAGTACTCTTTTATTTTAGCCATTCTAGCAAATGTACTGTGGACTCTCTATGAGGTTTTGTGTTTCCTAATTACTAATATCCCTGAGCATCTTTCATATGCTAATTGGCCATTTGGTTATCCTTTCTTGTGAAATGCTGATTTAGTTATTTTGCCCATTTTTCTAGTAGATTGTGTTTTGTTTTGGTTTAGTTTTAAGGAGACCTTTATCTAATTAGTTTTATTATGGTTTTATAGGTGATCTTTATCTAATTTGGATATAAATTCATACTACATGTATGTATCCCAGTTTATGGCTTGCATTTTCTCTTTCTTGATTGAGCCTTTTGACAAAAAAAAAAGTTATTAAAGAAATACAATTTAACTTTCTGGATAGTGATTTTGTGTTAATTTTTCTATATCTTCTTTGAGAAGCTTATTTTGTTTTATCCTTCACATTTTAACTATTTTTTTTTTTTTTAACTTTTCCTTCTCTAAGAGTTGGCGTTCTGGATGAGGATTATTTTTTCCTGTATGAATATCCAATGAATCCAAAAGCACTTATTAAAAAGTTATCTTTTCCCCACTTCACTTTGGAGTCAACATTGCTGTAAATCATGGGCTATGTTTGTTTGTTTCTAGACTCTATTCTGTTCTGTTAAATTATCAATCTCTACTCGTACCAATCCTAAACTGTCTTAGTTACTGTTCTTTTATAATCTATCTTGACATTTGAATTCTAAATCTTCCAGCTTTGTTCTTCTTAGGAATGATCTTAGCAATTCTTGGCTCTTTACTTCTCTGCATAAATTTAAAATTCAGCTTATTACTTTTGACACATCTCCTAATGAACCTGTTGATTAAGATTGTATCAAATCTATGTAATTTGGGTATACTTGACATCTCAATAATATTGAATCTTCTAATATATTAATATGACATAGCCTTCTTTTTATTTTGGTCTTCTATAATTTCTCTCAATATTATTTTCAGTTTATATGGGTTTTTAAATCTTTTTAAAATTCATTCCTTTGTATTGGATTTATGTTTAATGTTATTGTATTTAATTTCTGTACAATGTTTGATGTGTTTAAAACTTTTATTTTTGATGTGTTTGTTTTGAGTATAGAGAAATAGTTGAATTTTATATTGACATTATACACGTATACCTCATTATATTTACATGCTAAATTTTTTAAGTTTTCTCTAGATTCTTATGGATTTTCTGTATACAATCAAGTCATATGTGATTAGTGACAGTCTTATTTCTCCCTTTCCAAATTTTATAACACTGAAAAATATTAATTCATATCACAGAATAACATACCATGTATATGGTTTGATAGACGTGCTGACATATCATTTTCATTTTCCCAACTTCAAGGGAAACTTAATATATTAAGTATGACGTTTACTGTAGGGATTGTGTTTATATTCTTCATCACGATGACTAATTCTTCCTATACTTTCAGATTTTTAAATCATGAGCAGGAGTTTATTTTTATCAGATCATCTTTCTGCATCTAGGGATGATAATTATTTTCATAATATTGAACTAATTTTTGTCTAAAGTCCACTTGGACACAATTTGTTATCTTTTTTTTTTTTTTTTGGTAACTTTCTAAATTTAATACAATTCAACTTACAGAGAAGTAGAAAGAACACTACAGGAAACTACTATTTACCTTTTAACCATATTCAATTATTGTTCCCATTTTGTCCATTTGCTTTATCATTCTATCTATCCACAACATGTACATTTCTTTGTATACATATATAAATATATATATGTTTTCTGAAACATTTATGAGAAAGCTGTCATGCACCTTTACCTTAATTCAGATTGTATGTTTTTGTTGTTGTTAGGTGCTGTTGAGTCAGTTCCAACTGATAGCAACCCTATGTACAACAGAATAAAACACTGCCCAGTCCTGTGCCATCCTTACAATCATCGTTATACTTGAGTCCATTGTTGGAGCCACTGTGTCAGTCCATCTTATTGATGGTCTTCCTATTTTTCACTGACTCTCTACTTTACCAACCATTATGTCTTTCTCCAGGGATTGGTCCCTCCTGATAACATGTTCAAAGTATATGAGATGAAGTCTCACCATCCTTGCAAGATTGTATAGTTTATTTTCTTACAAAACCACAGTACAATTACCAAAATAGAAATAATTTAAAGATACATTTCTATTATGACCCATCATCCAAATACTTGGAGATTAACCAAAAAGTTGCATGAAGGGGAGGCAAGTTTCCTTTTTATCTGTGCCCCCCATTCTGTTAGGGAACAATGATTAAGACCCCACTACCCAGTGCTATCCTCCATTAAATTAGACTTATTGTGCTTTCCCATAAAATGCACCCTCCTAGCCTGGCCTTCTAGCACTGCTGGCCAAAAATTTGCAGAAACATAAGATCCCACAGTGCTCTGAATATCCAAAAGTCCTTCCCATATAAGGGTACAAGTACTTTCCCAATGTTATTGATTGGCATTTTCTTTTATTAGAGTAATAATTCATGTAGTCTTTTACTGTTGTTTTATTGTCTTTCCTAGCTCATGTGACACTCTGGCCAGTCTCCGGGAAAAAGCAGCCTCTAGTATCCGCATTTGGTTAGCAAGTCTCCTCACTGTGAAGACAAGCTTTCAAGAATGGTCTTTCCTCCTGACTTTGTACACAAAGACCAACTCCACACACTGCCAAGGAACATCTGGTATGGCAGGGTCAGTGCTGGGCAAGCCACTACTGAAGTATTTGCCATTAAACACTAATAAGGCTGTGCGTAATTTATAAGTAGGTTTTGACGGATAAAGAATCATAGGCCTGTCTCTGCTTTTTGATAGATATGGTCTCCAGTTATTCCTAATTTGGTTGCATGGAATGAAGTTAACACCACTCTTTGAGGAGCCCAGGTGATGCAATGGTTAAAGCCTTGGCTGCTAACAGAAAGGCCGGTGGTTTGAACCCACCAGCTGCTCCATGGGACAAAGACGTGGCAATCTGTTTCCATAATGCTAAAAAGCCTAGGAAACCCTCCAGAGCAGTTCTACTTTGTCCTATAAGGTTGCTATGAGTCAGAACGGACTCGATAGGCACAGGTTGGTTTTTGGTTTTTAATGTACCTTTAGGAATATGCTAGAGCCCTGATGGCATGGTAGTTAAGAGCTACAGCTGCTAACCAAAAGGCTGGCAATTCAAATCCACCAGCCACTCCTCGGAAACCCTATGGGGCAGCTTTATGCTGTTGTTTAGGCTCACGATGAGTCAAAATCGACTCGACAGCAATGGTTTTTTTGGTTTTAGGGATATGTGCTGTCAAATCTACTGGCATGGCTATTGTGTCTTGTGTATTGATATTACTTCTTCGGGCACACATAACTTTAAACATGGGCCTCGGACCACCATAGCAAAAAAATATGAATCAAGGAATTGTGATGTGTCAAAATTATAAAGATGTTTCATTACATTCTTTCCCATCACCTCAATTCCACCTCCTGATGCTGGATTCTTTCCTGGTGCTGTCATCATTGTATTCCTCTCGTATTCAGTCTTGGGACACACTTGTTAAAGCCAAACCTCCAAATCTGACTTATCACTTGTTTGAATAACAAGGATTTCATTTGCCCGTTCTAAAGTTCATCAAAGACTGCTTTGAAGGTGGTATCAAATGTAGTATTTCCATATAATGTTTTCTTGCCCATTGTCATAAATTGGTAGCACTAAACTCGTAATTTAATTAGAAGACATATACCCAAGTGATTCAAATTTATAGAGAAATCGTGCTCTCCCCCTGCTCCATTCTTTTAATTGTTTCTATTACAAACTATGCAAAGCCTAGGAAAGAATAAATCTCAGTTCATACCCAATTGTAGCCAGCCTCCTGGGGCTTCTGGTAGAGGTGTAATATGATCCATTTGCCAGCTGTGCACTAGCTGATGTCCTTAGGGAAATTTATCTACAGTCATTTTTAAGTGTTTCTATTTCCTGTTGACATTCAAAGATACTTTTTATTACTTTAGACGTTACAGCAGGTTCAAGGGTGAATGTTTTCATTGACCCACTGGTGCATGGCCTGATCACCTCTGCGCTCATATATTTCATAAACCAAGGTAGCCAGCTCAAGGGATCTAATTCTTCAGCCTTAGCATCCCAATCCTTTCTCAAATGGAAACTGGGTTTATGGTATGACCTTGACTCACTTTAATACTTTACCTTCTCATAAAAATTTTCATAACCGAGTGAACCAATGTGGTTTTTATTTGCCTGTCATCTCATGCTCATTTGCCTGACCTTAGAATAAGGCCATTTGCTATGGCCTAAGATTCTGTAAATATTCAAACACTCCCCAAGAGAACGAGACTAATCCCTCCTCTATACTCTGCTCCGTGTGCTGTGCTACTCTTGCCCTTGCTGTCTTTTGTCAGTTTTTTCATCTGCATGGCATAATACCAATTATCTACAGCCTTGGGCTCTCAATCCAGGATCTGTCATCAGAGCACAGGCACGATTTTTAGTCCACAGAGCCATGAGGGAAGAGGGGTCTTTGGAGTGCTGCATAATTGTCCCTACTGGCAGTGAAGCAACCTACTCGCATAGACAGTGCACTCCTCCTGTTGAAGCTTCCCTCTGGAATACGCTCTTGGAAATACTACCTCCACTTTATGCATGGATTTTGTGGGCAGTTTTCTCACTCCTCTCAAACATCTCTCAGATGTCACCCAGACATGATCAGTACTCCTAACTTCAAGATTTTCTAATGCCCTTCAGAGGTGGCAGGCACATTGACTATCCCCCACTCCCACCCCCAAGAAGCTAACTGTTGTCTTTCAAATGAGCTTGAATGAGGAGCTCCTTTAGACAGCTTTTGAGAACAAACCCCAAGAACTCTCTGCTGGTAGCCTTATTTGATTTCTGTATGAGACATTGGTCTGTCTATATTCTGTTTGCATATACTACTAATCTAATATGAACAATCAGTTCATAAGGGTCTAGCAGGATGACCTGAGTCACAGTCCTCTGTCAAATTTAAATGCTTCTTTCTACTCAGCTTCCATTCAAATATCTTTCTGAGGTACCTGAATAGAGGTCAACAGAGTTTCTAAATGAAAAACAATTTTCTCAAAGTCTGAACAGCCTGCTAGACTCTGAGACTCTTGCTTAGGTTCAGGGTCAATGAGAGATAATTTATTTTTCAGTGCTTGAAGAGTGTCTGTGGCTGCTAAAGATAGGCCTTTAATTTAAGCTGTGTTTTTCAGAAAGCCTCTATTTGTCTTATGGATGACTATAGTCCTCAGTAACTTGGGCACTTCTTTCTCTGAGGATGATATCGTCAAGGTACTTAGCTCTTACTTGCGCTTAGTGATTGTCAAGACCGAGTTGTGTCTTACTAGATTTTGGCAACAGGCCAGTGAATTCAAATATCCTTGTGGCATTACAGTAAACACACACTGGAATCCAATCCACCGGAATGCAAACAGTTCTCTCTGGACGCCGGAATTCCTATTGAAAAGAAGATATTAGGCAGGACTATATGGTTGCCCTTGGCCAGCTACACTTCTGGTATAGTCTTCCTCATATCAGGTACAGCAAAAGTAATTGGAGAAAATACCTTGCTTAATCCTTGATGGTATGCTATTAACATCCATGAACCATGTGCCTTATAAACTACCTAGATAGGACTACTAAAAGGGTAGTTTTCCCCATCATATTCTTATCTCATGCATTTCCATAATCATAAGAGTGATCTCACATTGTACCTTCTTTCTGTATTGCTTAAATATTGTCTAAAATTGAAGGATCTGGGCAATTCCAAAGGTCCCCATTTACCATGATTCATTAAAACCAGAGAAGAGTTAACATAGTTGATATTCTCTATAAAAAGTCTATAAAAAGAGTAAGTACAAAAATTTTGATTTTGAAGAAGTCTACTTTATTCTTTTGTTGCTTGTGCTTTGGGTATCATATCTAAGAAGGCTTTGCCTAACCCCAAATCACAAAGATTTACTCTAGTATTTTCTTCTAATATTTTTAGTTTTAGCTCTTATATTTAGGTAGATTATCCGTTTTTGAGTTACTTTTTGTGTTTGATATGATGTACGACTCTCATGTTATTCTTCTGCATGTGGAGATCAGTTGTCCCCGCACCATTTGTTGAAAAGATTATTCTTTCCCCATTGAATCATCTTGACAGCCTTGTCAAAAAATCAAATGACCATAAATATAAGGGTTTATACCCAGACTGTCAATTCTATTCTGTTAATCTGCATATTTGTCCTTATGCCAGTACCACACAGCCTTGATTACGATAGCTTTGCACTAAATTTTAAAATTGAGACCCATGAGTTCTCCAAATTTGTTCTTCTTTCAAAACTGATTTGGCTATTCTGGGTCCCTTGCATTTCCACATGAATTTTAGGATCAGCTTGCCAATTTCTGCAGGGAAAAAAAATGAGATTTTAATTAGATGTTGCAATGAATTTGTAGATGAACCTGGGGAGTGTTTCTATCTTAATACTAAGACTTATAATCCGTAAACACCAGATATTTTCCATTTATTTAAGTCTCCTTTAAATCCTTTCAGCAATATTTTGCAGTTTTCAGAATATAAATTTTGTAGTTCTTAGGTTAGTTTTTTCCTGAGTATTGTTTTTGTCTTTGTGATGCTACTGTGAATGAAAGCATTCTCTTAATTTCATTTTTGGATTGTTCTTTGCTAATATAGCGAAATGCAGTTGATATTCTGTGTATGGATTTTGTACCCTGCAAACTTGCTGAATTCATTTATTAGCTCTACTGCTTCTTTTAGTGAATTTCTTAGGATTTTTTATTTACAAAATCATGCACTACCCTTCAGGGTACTGGGATGGGGAGAGATTCTAGAGTAAGGTCAGTAGAAGATACTGTTACATATTTATGACACAATAATTAAGCTTCATTTCTGTTAAGTTATTTACACACAATGAAGAGCACAATAATCTAATATATTTTTAGGTAAAATAAAAGATTTTTATATAAGAGGAAGAACATTTGTCAGTTATTGTATATGAGCTGTTGATATCCTGAAATAACTGGATGAATGCCTCCACGTACAATGCAAATAGATCTTGTTTTCAAATATTCAGGCTTCTATATTCGTAAATTGTTTTGGTTCTGCTTGAATTCAGGTGAACTTTAAAATGTGAAATCGATTCTAGAATTATAAAACTTTAATGAAGTGAAAAAGATATATTATTCCTTTCTCCCAGCTAACTCTTATTCACTCACTTCTCCCTGCTTGTCTTTTCAGTCTATGACGCAGTTATAAGAAAGAAGCCAATCTTGTCATTGGTGATTACAGGATAAAAACTTTCTCCTTTTGTTTCCTGTTAAAACACTATCTTAGATTATATTTATTCATTTCCATATGGAAGATAACCAGCAAATTATCCTGTGAAACAAGTTGAATTTTAGTGGATACTTTTTATTTGATATATTTGCTTAGTATACTTATATATGCACTTAACTTCATTATAATAGTGGCCTTTGCTATTAGACCATTTTTAACAGGGAAATAATTTTATTGTACATGATACAGCTGAAAATAAGAATTTATAATACCTCAAAAAGCACCATAACTATTGAGAGCACCCTATTTCCAATTTCCTATAATTTCTCGTCCCAACACAGTCAAATATTAGCTTATCAGAAACATTCTCTGATTCTCCTACATTCTAGAGTGAATAACTCAAACTAATTATATATATATTAATTCCTGGGAAGAATATTAAACAGGAAACACAAAGACCTGACTTATTTTCCTAATGTGAGTGTATTTAGCCAGGGTTCTCCAGAGAAATAAACACAATAGGATAATTTGTATGGACGGATGGACGGATGGATGGTAGACAGAGATTTATTTTAAGGAATTAGCTCATGCAATTATGGGTGGTGGTAATTCTGATATCTGTACAGAAAGCTAGCAAACTGGAAACTAAGACAGAATTTGACGCTGTAGTCTTGAGGCAGAATTCCCTCTACTCTAGAAAATTTCAGTTTTTGCTCTGAAAGCCCTCAGCTGATTACATGAGGCCCATCCACATAACAAGGATAATCTCCTTTACTTAAAATCAACTGACTAGAGATGTTATTCACATCTACAAAATACCTTCACAGCAACACCTAATACCAGTGTTTGATTAATAATCTAGGTACTAAAGTTTAGCCAAGTTGACCCTTAAGACTGACCATCACAGTGAGTAAACTTATGTAGTTGACTCTGAGTTAACAGGTGTGTAGTCACGTGGAGCAAGTGAGAGCATGCATCTCTAAAAGGCAATGCCTAGGTTTCATATCATTAGGGTTATGTAGTTCATGAAAACTATGAAACTTCCAAGTCCAACAGTTTTTCAGTCACCTTTCTATTATAGGGAGGTCCAGGACTGGCCCAGAAATATACCATCTGAAGTTCTTTAGGAACACAATTTCAAGAAACTTTTCACTACAAAGTGGGAGTTGTTATCTGAGACAATTGAAAATGTTAAGTTTAGAGTGAATCTAAAATTAGCACAAAGGGTTAGCAGGTTCCAAAGTCCAGAAGGCAATCAGAATGAAGAGCCAATCCAGTCATAACCAGACACAATGTCCAAGTTATGGCTTTAGAAAGAGACAATATCAAGGAAAATAAGTCATAATGGGAAAAAAAGCAATTTTTGACATTTCAAATCCTGAACAATTGCTAGGTAGCATATATTGGCATTTCAGGCTTCTGTTTAACACATTTGCAACAATGTTGCCTAAATGGATTACAATGGACAGAAACAGGATGATTATAACACCCCTAAAATCTCAAATATTGTGTATGTAGGTTTTCAGAGTATAATTTCAACTTTACATAAGTTTAAAGGGTTTATATTTGATAGAGAAAGAAGAAATAAAAAGTAACTCACAGTTATTTTTTCATATTTCACAACAAAACAGGTTTGGACAACTCTCAGTTGAGAGATGTGAAAATGTCACCTTACCCCTAGTCTCACTCAGAAATAGGAAACTGACTTCTAGAAAATTAATGTTATTTTTTCAAGGTTAAATAACAAGTTCATTGTTGAACCATCAAAACTAATTATTTACCATCTTTTCTAATTGTCCTTTACATTACACAATATTTCCTCTATAAATTCACCATATCTGTTAGATTTATAGTATGTGCCCAGAAAGTAAACCTTAAATACAATCACTTCACCTGGACCATCATCAGTCTATACTCAGTTATTGATTAGTCTTAACATAAATTAGTTCATGAGGTTAGAAGAGAGCATAACAATGCCACAAAAGAAGAGAATTTGTATATAAATATTGAGATGCCAGTTCTGCTTTGGAAGAATAGAATTTTGCGGACTGATATACATCAGGCTGAAATTATGGAGGTTGACCAGACTAAAAGACTAAATTGGCAATATGGGGAAATAAAGGAGGTTAAAATTTCAAATATTTTTTCCTGACAAAAGAGTAATGACTAAAAATGTCATATTAGAAAATAGAGATTTTTTGTTCTCTCGGTTTGTAGATTCATCACTACTAAGATTTTTTAAAACCTGATGCAAATATCTTCAAAATCTTAGAGACAAGAGCCCCCTTTTTCTCAAGAGTAAAAAGTAAAGATATGATAGAAAGTAACACTTTTACACTTAGCAAATATTATCACATAGTCATTGGTCTGGCTGGCCGTATTTCACATTGCACACACTTATGGACAATGCGCGCAAAGTTAAAAGTATAAAATTATAGTGCTCATTCAAGCATTGTAATGGTACTAGACACGATGTAATATGTTATCTTCCCCAACATTGAAGGGACAAGTGTCTAAAGATGAAGACTTCCTGATGGATTTATTGTTTGATAATAGTTTGTCAAAATTTCAATCCCAGAATTCCACTGTGACTCATCACCTGACTAAATGCTGGTTGACTCAGTAGCTTAAGGGAATACTAACATATGTAACTCTCTTTCAACATCGACATTTTTATACCTGAATTTCCAACCTTATTTTCTATTGTACTTGCTTTCATTTTTGTTACTATGCTTTGAAAAGTGTATCAAAGGAGATGCATACCAAGCACTGAATGAAGTATCTGGTACACAGTTGCACATAATGTGTTTCTTCCACCAACCCCTTGTAAATATTGGCATTTGTTGAACATGTTTTTGTGCATTTTGAGAAAATTTAGAATGTTTATTATGAAATTTATATAATTAACTTATTTTTCATGAGTAGCGACGTACTTACCATTACTTTCTTTTAAGAGTGATTTGTCATGATTTGTCAGCCATCGGTGATTAGGTGATGAAAAAATGCACCGGGGACATGAATTCTTAGGGTAAGTGGACCAGGCAGGGAGATGGGGAAAAATTCTAGTCTCTTCAAGGCTGAGCTGGCAACAAAGTTGACTTAAAAGGTGCTATGTCTGAAGCCCCATGGAAGTTGGGTGTTGACGTGGGCTAGAGTAAAAGAAAGGTGGTCCTCCTGGTAGTCAGAGACTGAACCTGGAGTTCAGAGAAAGCATCACCCAGCAGGGACTTCTGTATCACTGGGAAGACTTTGCAGTAAGTTCTCACTTGTTTAGAATTAGAAGGACGGTTACTATAAAATTCATCCCTACACTTCTTGCACCATGTCAAGCTCTATTACAGAATTGTCTGTATCACTGAAAGGCATATTTCTCGTAATGGAGATACTAATGCACTTTCTTCTCAAAGACTACCAAAAAACTAAAGGTCATTGAAGAAACTTTATAAATTTATTAATTTTATTTTGTTAAATTATTATTTCTACAAATGACCAAAGTTGACGCATTTTTTGTAGTTTTTGAAGAAAAAGTAAATATTATGTGTATGACACATTTGTCTAATGTAGTAAGACAGTGCCTCTCAGAGGATTCTAGGTTCAAATATTTTCAAGAGGTAACACACAAGTACAGTCTTAAGAACAAACAAAAGCAAAAGTAGCCTTTAGAACAGATTTGCAATAATTTGCCAACAAATGTTTTTCCTTTTTATAGAAATACACCAAAGAAAGCTGACGAGATTTCTTCACTGATACACTCATAGCTTGTTGAGATTTTTTTAAATTTTGATATGTTTTATAAATTATTAAGCGCCAATTGTTGTTTGCTTGGTAAAGTAGAGGGTCAGTGAAAAACAAGACCCTCTATGAGATGGATTGACACAGTGGCTGCAACAAAGGGCTCAAACATAGCAACCATTTCACAATGACACAGAACACAGCAGCATTTCATTCTGTTGTACAAAGGGTCCCTGTGAGTCGGAACCGCCTCCACAGCACCTAACAACAACTGCTCTTCTGTCACAATATTAGCAAGGTGATTGTTACTAAAATTAATTATTATATACCTGTATATGGTATTCCACATATATGATATTTATATTTAGCAATGTTTATTACAAACGATTATTAGATACTGTAGTCAGTTATACCTGATAAACAGATTCAGCTATTTACATGACCAAAAGGCAGTACTAGAGGGAAAAAATAGTAAAATGCACTTGTGGATAAAGAGAAAGCAGAAACAGAATAAACAGAAATAAAATAAGAAGAGAGAAAAATGAATGAAGAACAGGAGCTGGTAACAAAATGACAGGCAAAAAGCCGAGCATGAGGAAATGGAGAACAGCATATGCTAAGAAAAATACCATGTGCTTAAGGAAGACCTAGGAGACCTGATGTCGCAGTGGTTAAGCGCTCAGCTGCTAACCAAAAGGTCATGGATTTGAGCCCACTGGTGCTCCATGGGAGAAAGATGTGGCAGTCTACTTCTGTAAAGATTATCACCTTGGAAACCCTAGGGGCAGTTCTACTCTGTCCTATAGGGTCGCTATGAGTCAGAATACAGTTGGTGGCAGTGGATAAGGAAGAGCTAGTCCTTTCTAGCCTGACATCATCTTCAAATATTTGAGTATTATATTAATATAATGTAAAAATGTTTCAATTGACCTTGGGAGAAAACATATATTTAACTAATCATAAATGATTAAAGAGGGGGAAAATACCATTACTTTTTTTCAGAGGCCTCATATTCATATTTCTCTACTCCATTTTACATTGTTTTAATTCTTCTGTCTTGGAAAAAAGAAGTAGGCAGCAAGAGCAGAAAGCAGAAAATGTAAAAAAGATAACAAATGGACATAAATTGTTATAATAAATACAATGTTAAAGGAATAGGAAAGAAATGGATGTTCAAGTTCTCCTGCCACTAATCAAATTATTATTTTTTTTTTTTAATTCTTGTCTCTGCAAAAGTTTTAGAACTTCTAAATCCTTCATGGAACTTGGTAAAGTTTAACAGTTCACAGTAATGATGTGGAAAACTAATTTGACTGACCAGTCTGTTGAATTACTTTTTGTTATAAAAATGACAAAAAAAAACTGAAGCAAGTAGTTCAGAAAATATCCTTTTAAAAACCTATTTTGACAAGTGCCATTCAGTTTCCATGATTTTTAACACTCAATGATACATTGTTAAATGGGTTTAACTATGTTTAATGCCAGTAATGAATTCGTACTCTCAATTTTCATGGCTAGTTTTCTGCTACCAAATATTAGCTGGGAGGTGGGCTGAGACTTAAATGATGTGTGAGAATAACCCAGCTCTCAGGTTAATGAACTGCAAGTCAATCATCATGGCACAATTGCCTGCTTTCTGTACTGTGTATCTTTCATTAGAAAACAGTGAGAGATAAAGGAAGGGTCTTTTCAGTCTATCACAGAAAAAAGATTCTCTTCCCTTTAAACACCTGATTGATTTGGCGGGTCTGTGTTTACCAACTCTAGACATTATTAAACAAAACAAACAAAAAAATAGAAGACTAATCCATACTTAAAGAGTCATTTAAAATGAAAGGAGTGTACTGCAAATTGATCAGGAACAACCCAAAATGAATGGTAAGAAGGGTATTTTCATAAAACTACTCTAATTACCATGTCAGATGCTTAAAATATAAAGTCAGCACAATATGTGAAAACAATCCCTCCTGAGGCAGTGTGTTACCATCTGCCTCAGGGAAAAGCAGTCCATTATTTTGTTGCTCTACCATCCTAACAGTCATGAGAAACTTTTCCTAAACTATCACATAAAAGATTGGCAAAGTGGCTTAATAAAATCCTGGCCAAAGGGCCGGTTCAGATTGGATGAAGCTAAACAAAGAATTCTACAGGAAACAGAAATAATATAAGGCTCCTATCTTTCATTGTTTTTTTTTAATGAATTACCTTGGGCATCTTCTTCTGATGATTTGGGAAACAATTAGAATGGTAAGGTTAACAGACAGGCTTCAAGGGAACTTTGGAATTTGATCTTTATACTGAAAAGAAAATCACATTTTCTATAGTAACACACTCATTCAATTGCTCACCCATTCATTCTTGTATCAAATATTTGTACGCTGCTCCTGATGCTTCATATGCACGTGAAAGCAGAATAAAAAAGAAGACAGAAGTATCGATGCATTTGAATTGTGGTGTTTACTAAGAATATTGAATATACCATGAACTGCCAGAATGAACAAATCTGTATTAGAAAAAAATACATCCAGACTGCTCCTTAGAAGTGAGAATGGTGAGACTTCATTTTGCTTACTTTGGTCATGTCATCAGGAATACCAGTCACTAGAAAAGGACATCATGTGTGGTAAAGCAGTTGTTGTACGTGCTGTGTCATAGATTGAATTATGTCCCCCCAAAAATGTGTGTATCAATTTGTACGGGTCATGATTCCCAGTATTGTGTGGTTGTCCTCCATTTTGTGATTGTAATTTTATGTTAATGAGGATTAGGGTGGGATTGTATAACATCCTTACAAAGGTCACAACCTGATCCAGGTAAAGGGAATTTCCCTAGGGTGTGGCCTGCACCACCTTTTATCTCACAAGAGATAAAAGGAAAGGGAAGCAAGCAGATAATTGGGGACCTCATACCACCAAGAAAGCAGTACTGGGAGCAGAGCACGTCCTTTGGACGCAGGGTCCCTGCACAGAGAAGCTCCTAGTATGGGAGAACACTGATGAGAACGCCAACAGAGAGAGAAAGCCTTCCCCTGGAACTGACACCCTGAATTTGGACTTCTAGCCTACTAGACTGTGAAAAAATAAATTTCTCTTTGTTAAAGCTAACCACTTGTGGTATTTCTGTTATAGCAGCATTAGATGACTAAGACATGCTGTCAAGTCAATTTTGACTCATAGGAACCCCATGTGACAGTGTAGAACATCCCAGTGAAAATGAGGGAAACCCTCAATGAGATAGATTGACACAACAGTCATAAAAATAAGCTCAAGCATATCAAAGACCACGGAGACGGCACAGGTCTGGGCAACATTTGGTTCTGTTGTAATAAGGTCTCCATGAGTTTGGGCCTATTGGAAGCAACTAACAACAGCCTGTATGCCTGGCACCACACTGGGTGTGGAGGATGACTGTCCCTATCCCCTAGAGGCATGTCTACTGAGAGACAAAGTATCCGATAGGTTTCACTGGGATAATTAATGCAGTGGATGTCAGCAGAGAGGCAGGGAGCCCGAGAGGGCACCTGCCTGAGCTGAGATGGGAGGGCAGTGATCATGGAAAATTTAACTAGGAGAAGAACAAATAGAAAAATTGGAAAAAACTATCTAGAAGGACTAGGAATCTACCCTTGTCACCCAAAGCATTTTGATATCTTGAAGGGTGAGGTGCATGTGGACAGCTCAGATTTTGGTAATAATAGCCTAGAAAAGAATTTGAAGTCCCTGATGATAAAAATAGCAGAAAGGTGAATTGCATTATGTATAGTGAACTTTTGCCTGCTACATAAGGACGAATCTGCTCTGTATTTCAGTTCTGTGAAGTCATATTTGGACTTTATGTGATAGAAAACATTGATAAAAATTGAACTAGGGTTGACTCTTTGTATTAATTCAGAAGGCTTCTTCCAGTGAAATCCATGTGGTTTACAAACACAAAAACCCAAAACAGCTACAATTTCAAACTCTTTTTCATTATTTTCCCAATGAGAATTTTAATAGCAACATTATCCCATTGGTCTTAATCTGGGTGAGATTATCAATATGCTAAAAAAACGTAGTTTTTTAAAAAGACTAATTTCATGCTAACACTTTATACAGATGAAAGAATAATGCATAATTTCAGTGCAGTGTAAGTAAAGCAATATAAGCATACATATGTATTCTCACTATATACAATACAAAGTAAGCAAAACAAAACAAAAGATGCTACCACCTGTAATTCATATACAGTGTTTCCCCCTATGTGTCAAAATGGTTTCCATTTAGTGGTCCTGTCAGAGTTCCTGAGGATGCTTTTAACATCATGGCTGCCAGAAGGTAGACAAGTAGCTCAAAGCAAATCTGCTTATGTTTGTGGGCTCCTGGACAGCACAGTCTGTCTAGCGTTGCCATTGCCCTACCATTGCTTAAAAGTGATAATTAATAAATCAGATCTAGCCAAGTTTGGAGGTGACAAATAAATAGATTTATTTTAATCTTACAGCAGATATATGTTCTTGTTAGTTGCCATCAAGTTGATCCCAACTTATGCATAGGCCACATTTTGTTTATCCATTCATCTGTTGGTGGGCACTTGGGTTGTTTCTACTTTTTTGCTATTGTGAATAATGCTTCAGTGAATATCGGTGTACATATGTCTATTCATGTTATAGCTTTTAGGTACCTAGGATATATATACCTAGGAGTGGAATTGCTGGATCATAGAATAATTCTATTTTTAATTTCTTGAGGAATCGCCATACTGTATTCCACGACGGTTGTACCATTTCACATTCTCACCAGCAGTAGATAAGGCTTCCAATCTTCCCACAACCTTGCCAACATTTGTTGTTTTCTGTTGCTCCACAGGGTTTTCAAGGCTGTGACATTTTGGAAACAGACTCCCAGCCCTGTCTTCTGAGATGCCTCTGTGTGGGTTTGAACCACCAACCTTTTGGCTGGTAGCTGAATGCTTAAAACCTTTGTGCCACCCAGGGACTCATAGAGCAGATATCATAAACTGAAATCATACTAAGAAGTCAAGCATAAGCTCTATAAACCAGATGCCAGCTGAGGATGATATAGTTTCTTACAGGAGCAAAAGCTGACCTTCAAATTTAGGAAGAAAATGTTGATGTAAAAGTAATAGAAACATTTTTCTCAGGCTTGAATATTTTAATACACATGACTTTGGTTTATGACCATTTTTTTGTTATGAAAAGATACCAAAGCAAGCCCAATTGCCCTAATTTTTGTTTCAGCTTAAAGAAGCTGGAGGTTAATTTAAACATATCAAATGCATTTAAGTTTATTCTTGATTGGATTAGTTAGGTGTTTCCTGATTGAATTTGAGTTCAGTGATATTTGTAACTAAAATTTCTATTTCACTTATAAGTATTTTAAATGTAACAAACAATGATCAAGGTTGCTTGGAGACTGTAACCTTTGAATTCTAACAATAAATAGTAAGATTAAAAATCCACTTACTCTTACAAGCACCGAAGGATCTAGAAAGGTCAAGAAAGACAAATTTTACCACCAAGGCTATATGTATACACCTAAAAGTAAAATATAAAATTTTGTTGGATCAATGAAAATACTATTTATTCCAGGTACTGTGGTAAGGGCTTTTACACATGTTCTCTCATTAAATCCTCACCAGCATTCTGTTACATAAAGAGGTGGAAAGTAAGGCTCCAAGAATTTAAATGACTTCCCCAGTGTCACATAGCTAGGCAATGGCCAAGTTCGGATTAAAAATTCAGCATGTTTGTCTATAGAATCCATACTTTTTCCATCACACGGGCTACATGAAGCACATTTTTTCTGACGATGCTTTTTCTGCGGTGATTGTTAATCTTCTAATATCAGTTCTGCATAGCTGGCCCCGATGAGCAAAACTTTCTTTGTATGTTATTGTTTGAAATGTTTCAAAATTATATCTGTATGGAAGAGCAAAAAATAAGCACCGTATGTTTTATTTTAACGACTTAAATGTCATTATAAATTCTAGTCACTGTGCCTGTTGCTTTGCCTGTTTTCATGCAACTTTCGAGTCATTCCTGACCTTTGAAAGCTCAGAGAATTTACTGTAATTTTTATCTTATTCCATAGTCTTTGAAGCATAACTGTGTTCCATCTTAAACATGTGTCACTAAACTTTTAGATATTTTTGAATCAAATATTCTCGTTTTTAAAACAAGTTGAATGTCATCATTAGGAAAATGTGAATTAGTTTAAACGTAGTTTCAAGCATTACCCTATTTTTATGCAAATAACATGCGAGCTCTGCGTTTGTTTGCCAGCCACACCCACCCCCTGCCCCTGTCCCCCAATCCCCCCTCATGAAGTATTCTCACGAGCTCTGCCATGCCAGTCCTCTTCCACATGTTGCTAGAAAAAAAATTAGGATAGTGTGCTTACTTAAATACCTCGCAGGGGGAAGGTGAGGCCGGCAAACAAATACTGAAGGTACACGTTATTTGAGTAAAAATATGGTACTCTTTCCATTCCTTCAGCTGCTTTGACTGGATCAGTACTGACTTAATTTTTGGATTGCCTTTTAGTAGAAACATATTCCATCAACATGCAAAAACTTGAAGAAAGGAATTTAGATATTGTGCTATTGGGCAGAAACTCTAAAGGCTGCTCTCTCTGAATTCAAATTATTGAGCAGATTTCGTATTTTTCTGCCCATTTGTTCAAATGACAACTGCTTCTAATGCCAATTGTATAGCAGGACCAGTTTCAACCACTAACTCCCCTGCTTTGTAAAAGAGTGCCATATTTAGAGACTACCAATCAGTACTGGTTTGAGGGAATGGCGGGCAGATAATATGTTTACTATAGTCAGTCCCTGGCAACAAACAGTTTAGGTATAGTGGCCTAGGATTAAAGATACATTCCAGAATATCATTAAGATATTTAATTGTATAACCGAAAGAATGATGCCCCCAAAACTACATGGTCCTTGAAATCTAAACGCCCAGAACATTAAAAAACACAATAGTTCTTTTTTTCTTTGATCATGTCTTATCTGGTATTTAAGAGCAACCAGAATACTCATACTTGAAGGACTTCCGACTATTGACTATAATTTAAAGATTAGACAAAGCTAATGTTGCTACTTTTTTTCTCTAATTTGATTTATTCATTGATGCAAAATATATTCAAGGTATGTGAAGAGTTTCCAAGAATTTAGAAAATGGAATGAAAGCACAGCCTATTTTGTTTATACCAATGTCATTCAGTCAGCTGCAAAGTAGCTTCTGTATTGTTTACAGCCATACAGATATATTTAGGATTTTATGTAACACCATTTACTACCTTCATGGCTTTAGGAAAATAACTTGATGCTGTGATTTAGATTCTGTATGTTTACTGAGGTTCGCATTAAATTACCTCTCTTTCTCTCCCTCCCTTCTCCCTCTCTCCCTTTCTGTCATGGATTGAATTGTGTCCCCAAAAAATGTGTGTTGTCAATTTGGCTAGGCCATGATTCCCAGTATTGTGTGACTGTCTCCATTTTGTCATCTGATATGATTTTCCTATGTGTTCTAAATCCTACCTCTATGATGTCAGTGAGGTGGGATAAGCAGCAGTTATGTTAATGAGGCAGGACTCAATCTACAAGATTGGATTGTGTCTTGAGCCAACCTCTTTTGAGATATAAAAGAGAGAAGCAAGCAGAGAGACAGGGGGATCTCATATCACCAAGAAAGCGGCGCTGGGAACAGAGTGCATCCTTTGACCCAGGGTTCCTGTGCGGAGAAACTCCTAGTCCAGGGGAAGATTGAGGAGAAGGACCTTCCTCCAGAGCTGACAGAGAGACAAAGCCTTCCCCTGGAGCTGACACCCTGAATTTCGACTTCTAGCCTACTAAACTGTAAGAAAGTAAGTTTCTCTTTGTTAAAGTCATCTACTTGTGGTATTTCTGTTATAAGCCACACTAAATAATCAAGATACCTTCTTTCCTTTTTCTTTCTTTCTTTTAACAGATGGGGTAAGTTAACTAAGAGATTCAATTAAGTTGAAAAAGTCGAACAGGTTATATGTGGGTGACTTTGCTTTGAGGTCTTATTAATTCAAGACAGATCTCTTAATACATTTTGCCCAAGAAATATTTTAATACTTAGTAGTTTAATTTCTATAGTGCTATTAGTTCAACACTATACATTATCGGTTAAATATATTTTAAGACTAGCCTGGACACCTAACTAAATTCCACTTTGTTCTAAGGGAATACATTGTGCGACCCAACATGCAATGTAGTGTTTAGAACTTAGCCTGTGAATAAACTGGAGATTCACATTAAGAAAAATAAATAATAATAGACCACTCATCTCACTTAACAGCAAAAATTAAATAGTTTACTGAAATTTTTATATACATATGAATTTTTTTTAATATAGGTTTTGCAATAAAATATGTTGGGTAGTTGTTACGGATTGAACTGTGTCCCTCAAAATATGTGTTGTAAATCCTAAAGCCTATACTTGTGGATATAATTCCCTTTGGGAAAGGGTTTTCTTTGTCATGTTAAGAAGGCCATATCAGTGTAGGGTGTGTTTTAAGCCAATCACTTTTGAGATACAAAAGAAGCAGATTAGGTACAGAAACAAAGAAACAAGAATGGGGGAAAATAGATGCCAAGTGGAGATCTCCAAGGAATGCTGAGAAGAACACTAGAGAAGCTGACACAATGATCTTCCCCAACAGCAGGCAGAGAGAACCTTCCCCTAGATCCAGTGCCCTGAATTTGGATTTGTAGCCTCCTAAACTTTGAGCGGAAACCCTGGTGGCATAGTGGTTAAGAGTTTGGCTGTTAACCAAAAGGTCCTCAGTTTGAATCCACCAGGTGCTCCTTGGAAATCGTATGGGGCAGTTCTACTCTGTCCTATAGGGTCGCTGTGAGTTGGAATCAACTAGACAGCAACTGGCTTGGTATTTTTGGTTTAAACTTTGAGAAAATATATTTCTATTTGTTAAAGCCACCCATTTGTGGTATTTCTGTTACAGCAGCACTAAGAAACTAAGACAGTAGTTAAAATATCAAATGCAGAAAAGCTGTGAAATTTTACTTAAAAAAAATCAAATTAACGTTTATGCTCTTCTAACTCATTGATTTACCTTAGAGAAACTTATGAAAGTAGTTGTTATATGGCTTATAATTAAAAGTTTGAGCAATAAAGGAATTTGTATTCTGCAGTCATTCAGTTTTTCTTAGAATGTTGTCATGACTGCTGAATGGCCTCTGACTTCATTTTAAATGTGTGAGGTACATACGCAAACAGCAACATCAGAGGAAACATTTCTAACTCCCAGTTAACTCTACCCCTGGAAGATCTGAGGAAACAAAGAGACAGCAATGCTTTTACTCTGGAAGCAATAGTAACTGATGCTACTAGGTCAACGTGTCCTTTTATTTAATGATTTAGATAGAATCATTCAGGTTAAACAAAGCAAAAAATCAGGTTAAAATGAAATTTTTCAAATCAAAGGTTTGACTTGCCATACTCTATCCTGGAAGGGGGGAAAAAGCAAATTTTGTGTTTGAAAAGGAATATATAGTAAGAATTTTTATAGATTTTTTTTTATTAGTTTAGCAAAACTAAATGAATCCAAAAATAATGAAATGGTAAAATATTTTTATATTTCAAAATATTAAAAACTAAATTCTAGCTTCTGGTAATGGAAACTTACTTAAATTACTTAATATAGTGCTCACATACAGTAGGCTCTGCGTCCTTATTGGTTTCTACCTGCCCCTCCTTCTCTGAATATATCAAAAACATATGTCAGTCTTGTTGGTACCTGAATGTCTTTCCAAATAGTCTTGATCTTCATGAAGCTGCCATAACAACAAATAGAGGACTACACTTATAAACGTCTGTCTGATTAGTTCTATTATCCTAGATCTGGTAAGGTAAAAGGAAAATTTGAACGGTGTATACAAAAAATAAGATTTTCTGATATCACTGGATAAGCCTTGTGGAAACAGAGTTACAGTATTCAGCTCCTAATACATAAATGGATAAATGATACCTATTTAAGTGAAATCAGTGAATAAGGAAAAGAAGGAAACAGGAAGTGGTTAGTCCAAAAGTGTATCCTCTAGCTAATCTCCCACCCCTGGACCAAGGCAGAAAGTTCTGAAAGCTGGGGTTTGCACTCAAAACTCAGGATTGATGGAGATGGCAACAACAGTTGCCTTCCAGGTCCTTATTAGAACAAGCCTCAACTGTTACTAGACTGTCATTTTGGGTGGTTTATTTATTGGGGGGCCATAGTAGGAGGCAAGCTGTAAATTATCACCTGAGGTGGATAATTCAACAATTGCACCAGATATCTCTTCGAAATTACTGTACCTGCTCATCTATGGAACAGTAATTCTCAAAGTGTGGTGCCTGGATCAGCAGATCAGCATCACCTGGGAAAGTATTAGAAATGCAATTTTTTGAGTATCACCTGGGTCTACTAGGGGGTGGAGCCCAAAAATCTGTAGCTTCATAAGTCCTCCAGGTGATTCTGATAAACATTAAAGTTTAAGGACCACTGTTATAGGGTAAATCATATTCCAAATGGTCTATGTGATCATTACATCAGAAAGGAAGACCTATATTCATTGCCTTATCTTCTGAGACCCAGTCAGGGAAACAGAAGCTTAAACGATATTGACTAAACTTCTTATCTTGGGGGAAAAAAAGCTTAAGAAATTTTGAGAAAATGTAAATGGCCACTGCACAGTAATTAACATACTCTGTGATTAAGATTATTGTACTCTGTGATTCAGTTCTTTCTAAACTAAAGCATACTCATGAAAACAATTTGAAGATATTCAACTTGAGTTTCATTTTATATTACAAGAAGAAATCATACTATTGTTCTTTAAAAAATTCTCCAAACACAAGCTGACATTTTTTTAATCTCTCTCATGTTAAAATAATTACAAACAGCATTTTGAGAAATATCCCTTACATAACAAGTCACTCAGCATCTCAGACACCAAAGAGGGCAACCCGTACACAAGAACCCCTTAACTGGATAATATTATATGGCCTTACCAGTTCTAATTCTGTATTCATAATAGAATTGTATACCATAATTTACGGTTTGAAAGCATTTTTCCTTTTACTCATGCTCAATTACCTTAAAAAACGAAACAAGACAATAATTTGAACAAAAGTCATGGTATGGCTCTTTCTGCCACAATTTTGGCCTCCTCTGTTTTTGAGAATTGCTAATACTTGATCCTGTTGGGCCCTAGCAGTTGTCAAGAAAGACACATGAACAAAACCCCAAGAGTGTAAAGATATTCTTGAGAATTATCTGGGCAACATAGAGTTCTGGTTGCTGGCCAGACAGTGAGTTTGTCAACATTGCATGCTTCCTCCCCAAAGATCAACCAAAGAGAAACCTCTGAAGGAAAATATGGAATCCAAAAAAATGGCAGGCAAGGGTGGGAAGAGGATATTTTTATTTTAACGTGGCTTAAATTTTCTTGCCTTCCTTGCCTTGGAAAACAAACAGACAAACAAAAACATTGCTTGCTCTCTTATTGCAAACATCTGGCAAGGCCCAGATCAATCAGGATAGCTCAGAAGCCATGCATGGGCAAAGAGCTGCAAAGAAAACAGACAAGAACTGATTAACTGCTGGAATTTCCTTCTACACGTTCCTCCAAGCTCCCAGAAGAGGGCGATCCAGAAGGATTCCTACCAAGTTGCTCTTCCCCAAGCCTTTAAAGTCCGTGAGCTGTCATGATTGTGGCTTGACGTGTTTGTGCTAAACAGGAGTGATTAACTTCCATCTGTGGTGCCTGCAGCTTTTCACCTTAAGCTTTTCTGAAACCTTAGCATCAAACCAGAAACACCTGGAGGTCTCGTTAAACACAAACAACAAATCAAATTATCTAGGTCCCACCCCAAATTCTGATTTAATAGGCCTGGGGTGAGGTCATAAAACTGCAACTCTAGCAAATCTAGAGACGGTGTTGCTGCACTAGAGTATCACATGTTAAAAACCAGGAACCACTGCATGACAATCAGTTTGTAAAGCTTTGATCATGTCTCTTTAGCCTTTGTTTTTCCCAATTTTATACCATGGTTTTGCTTAAATTTTAATGTCATTTTTAGATTACCATGTACATATATATACACACACACACACCAAACCAAACACATAGTGATATTCTGTCATGTATAAACAGTAATATTTATTAAAATGAGATCTTAAGAAAGAGTTCATATTGGTGAAGTAATATTAAAATAAAAATATTTTAATCTAAGTAACAAAGGTTCATTTAAAAATGTGTTCAGCTCTATTTAGGTTTTTGAAGAAAGTAATATACTCACCATAAGATTATTTAATATGGTATAGGGTTATGTGTGGTGATGAAGTAAAAACTTACCATCTTAGTGAAAGAAGGTGCATGAGTACAAAAGCAGACATTGACTCCACTTTATTAGTTTCTAGGAAGAATAAATTCCTAGATACAAAACATTTTCTATACATTTAAAAATATTTTTTGCCAAATAAACAAAAATTCAAAATCAGGAATGAGGGTTCAAAAATCAAGACTGAGTATTATTGCATCTAACCATAAATACATATTTTGCTAGAGTGTTTTATTTTCGTACTATGTTAAATTCTACCTTGTAAATCTACTGATGATACCGGTCACTCGTTTGTTTTTACCATCAGTTTTAAAACAAATCACAAATAATTTTAACAGGTTATAAAAAGAGTGGCAGTGACAGAAACGCAAAACAAATTGTAATGACATTTAATAGAAATAAGTGAAGATAATGGCAGGAGCTTTGTAAATATAAATATAAAGCACTTGAAAATTCAGCGATGAAACTAAATTACTATAAAAAACAACCAAAAATCGTGTGCCAAACAAACTATAAAAATCAATACTAATGTCAAAATAAGGACCCAAAAGAGGTTTGGAATTGTATGACTGTTTGTAAGGAAAGGTAAAAAGGTGGGTATAAAGAGCAACAGCACAATCCAACCTACAAAAGCCCACATATACAGTAAAACCTGTGAAAGCTGGAACCTGTGTAAGGTGGAAACCTGTCATAGAAGGAAAACTCAAATATTTTCCACCAAAACGAGCAATAGAAAAGTGGTAAGAGTGAACCCTGTCAAAGGCAGAAAACTTGCAAGACCCGGAAAAACAAGGCAGCCCCATCGTATTCTGGCTCTCACAGGTTTCACTGCACTGGAAACTCATTCAGAAACCATGCCCACATTTCCCTTTTATTTAAAGCATGTATTTATTGTTCATAAAATGCTTCTTGAGCTTCTACTGAACATCAAATATCATACCAGGCAAGGGGGACCCAACACTGAAGAAAATCTGCATGCCTTTGTCCCACGGAGGTATCTCTGGAACAGACATTATAATAAGTGCTATAATAAGCAAAACCAGAGTACCATTCCAGCTGGGGTGCTTAGAATTTACACTGAGATCTAAAAGATGAGTTAGAATAAACATGCTCGTTTTCCACTGTTTCCTTTTTCAGTAAATGGCAATAGCACTAATGAGTTACATAAGCTAGAAATCATGGTTTTCTCATTAACATCTTTCTGACCCCATTAACATCTTTCTCACCCCATTATACAAATACTTTGATATTTAATCCATCAATAAGTCCTATCTGTTTTACTTCATTTGTATCTTTGCAATCATCCTACCTCTATCTCCATTTTCACCACTGTGGAACAATTTTCTATCATCTCTACCTGGACTAATGCAACAGTACTAATAAATCTCTCCATATCCTGGCCTCCTTCCAATCCTCTTTCCCATTGTAGTCAGAGTATTATTTTAAAAATGAAAGGCTGACCCCCTTAATGGCCTCTATTGGATCTTCCAAAGTGCAAGCCGGAACCTTTCAGTGGCTTCCTATTGCTTTTAGAAAATTCTCTACAGTGCCCTACGAGCTGCATGATCTGTCCTATGCCTACCTTGCCAGACAGACCTTGCAACTCTCTTCCTCTCATTCTTTTGGTTATAGCCACAATAGATTACTCTTTATCTTTCCAGAATACATTTCCTTGCACAACATCAAAAATCTTACTGCTGCCCAAATTTTATATTCATGTAAGTATTTGATTTGGACTTTAAGCTATTTGAGGAAGACCACCCATAGCCATTTTGTTTGCAGTTTTTTTAAAAGACTTTATTTTTTAGAATAGTTGTAGATATACAGACAAATTGAGGGGATTGTGTAGAGAGTTCCCATATACTCCACACTTGTTTCCCCTATTATTAACATCTTACATAAGTATGGTACATTTTTAACATTAATGAACGAATATTGCTACATTATTTACTAAAGTCCATAGTTTATTCAGATTTCCTTAGTGTTTAACTACTGTTATTTTTCTATTCCAGGATCCCACCCAGAATACATCACATTTAGTTATCACGTCTCCTATTGTCTATGGCAGTTTCTCAGACTTTTCTTATTTTTGATGTCTTGACAGTTTTGAGGTGTACTGGTCAGGTGTTTTGTAGGATGTCCCACTACTGAGATTTGTCTGATGTTTTTCTCATGATAAGACTGAAGATATGAGTTAACAGAGACAAAGATCACAGAAGTTTCATTTTTATTACATCACATTAAGGGTACATACTATCAACCTGATCCACCACTGTTGATGCTGACCTTGATCACCTGACTACTTGTCAGGTTTCTCCACTGTAAAGTTACTTTTCCCCACCTTTCCATACTGTGGTCTTCAGAAGGAAGTCACTATGTACAGTCCATAACTGAGGAGTAAGGATTTATGCTCCTCCTCCTTGAGGACAGAGTATCTACATAAATTGTTTGAAATTCTTCAGCACACAATATTTGTCTTTTCCCTCCCATAAAATTTGGTCAGTCATTTACTTGTATCAGTATTGACTAACGGATATTTATTTTATACTTTGGAGTATAATCCAGTACTATTTTATTTCCTTTTTTGCTAAAGTGGTTTCAGTTTTGAGTACTGGGAGCTCTTTTGGTCAACTCCTGTGTTCCTTTGACATACTCCCATCAATATGTGTGTTTGTTTCGTCCAAGCACTTCTTTACTTTCTGGAACTACAAGGTGCTCCAGGCTCATCTTGTATATTTCCTGCCCCTGTCCTAGAATCAGCCATTTCTCAAGGAGCTCTGGTTTCTTGTACTGGAGAATGGTATTAGAAACCAAGATTCGGGTGCCAGGTGTGCTTGTTGTCACTTCTTTTTTTGTTTTTTGTTTGTTTATTGTTGTAGTTTAAATGAAAGTTTACAGTTCAAGTTAGTCTCTTATACAAAAATTTATGCATACATTGTTATGTGACCCTAATTGCTCTCCCTATTCTGTGCCAGCACACTCCTCCTTTCCACCCCTGATCTCCCATGTCCATTCAACCAGCTCCTAACCCCCTCTGCCTTCTCATCTCACCTCTGGACAGAAGCCGCCCGTTTAGTCTCATGTATCTACTTAAGCTAAGAAGCACTCTCTTCACAAGTATCATTTTATGTCCCACAGTACAGTCCAATCTTTGTCTGAAGAGTTGGCCTCAGAAATTGTTTTAATTCTGGGTTGATAGAGAATCCACAGGCCATGCTTTCTGGGGTTCCTCCAGTCTCAGCCAGACCATTAAGTCTGGTCTTTTTACTAGAATTTGAGTTCTGTACCCCACTTTTCTCCTGCTCCATCAGGGACTCTCTGTTGTGTTCCCTGTCAGGGCAGTCATTGGTGGCAGCCGGGCACCATGTAGTTCTCCTGGTCTCAGGCTGATGAAGTCTCTGGTTTATGTGACTCTTTATGCCTCTTGGGCTAATACTTTCCTTGTGTCTTTTGTGTTCTTCATTCTCCTTTGCTACAGGTGGTTGGAACCAATTGATGGTCACTTGCAAGCTTTTAAGATAGGGTGTCATTTCTTGTAGGCCCTCTCAGAAAACAGCACACAAATATATGTGTGCACACTGAGGCATGAATATATACATATTTATAAATACTTTCATATGTAACCTCTGTATCTATGTTAAGCTAAATATAAATATAAATTCATATTTAGCTTAATATACTCCATTCACATTGATCATTCTAGTCTCTTTCCTTTGTTTATTTGTAGATTGCCATTCTAAAAGTGAGAAACCTGGCTCCCATCATCCAGCATCCACTTATTTAATGATTCAATTAAAATATACGTGTATAAAGGTTTCAGAATTTTTAATCCATACCTCTGTGGGAAAAGCTTTATCATCTAGAGTACAGTGTTTATGTACAGTCCCTTTTGCCTTTAGTCTTACAGAATCTGACAGAGGTCAGCACCTCAGTCCTTTGTTCCCTAACCCCTGTAGTCGGTTGTTTCATACATTTGTAAACAGTAGATTCTCTCATCACAGTCTGCATTCCTTCCTCGGATTTCCTGACCTCAGAAATTATTTTTTAAATTTTGCATAAATTTCATTGTTTGTACTGTAAAGTTATATGGATTTTGATAAACACGTAAAATAATGTATCAGATACAGACCCTTAACCAAACAAGGTCATATTCACAGGTACAAGGGTTGGAATGTCAACATTTTGGGGGTCAAGGGACACAATTTAATCCATAACAGTAGATTACACCTGAAAGGGCTGCAAAGCAAAAATTCCATTAAGAAGAATTTTTTTAGAAAAACCCAAATACAAGAGGCAAGACAAAAACAAGGAAACCAAAGGAAACTGAAGCCTATGACACCTACAGCTACAACAAACATTAAACACAGTCCAACTCCTAGACAAATTAATATAAAACCTCGCACTAAAGAGCTATTTGCCTCTGTTCCTATTATCTGATACATCATGTCTGTCTTGCCAAAAAAACACAAGACATGCTAAAAGCAAGAAAAAACGCAATCTTAGGAAACTAAGCAAGCATTAGAGTAAGACACAGATATGACACCATTTTGGATATATAACAAAGAATTTAAAGTAATTGTGATTAATATAGGAGCGCTGGTGGTACAGTGTTAAGGCACTTGGCTGCTAACCAAAAGATTGGTGGTTTGAACCCACCAGCTGCTCCACGGGAGAAAGATACGACAATCTGCTTCAGTAAAGATTTACAGCTTTGGAAATCCTATGGGGCCATTCTACTCTGTCCTACAGGGTTCACTATGAGTTGGAATCGACTTGATGGCAATGGGTTTTTGGTTTTATATATTGTATAGATCTGTCTGACTCAGGAAGCTAGTTTCAGTTTTGTTTTTTTTTTTTTTTTAATTTTGGTGACAGTATACACACCCAAAGAGACACTATTTCAATGATTTTTACATGTACAGTTCAGTGACACTGATTGCATTCTTCAGGTTGTGCTACCATTCTTGCTATCCTTTTCCAAATTATTCCACCACCATTATCTTAAACTCACTAGGCCATAAGCTTCCATTCCAGTCTTTCAAGTTGCCATTGTCAATTTGATCTCACATAAATAATTCTTTAAAAGAGTGCAATGCTCCAAGCTGACATACTTTACTAATTAAGATAAGCTATTTTTTAGTTTAAAGAAGACTTTAGGGGAATCGACTCTATGACACTGGGCTTGGTTTTGTGGTTTATGATTAATATGCTAAGGACTCTAATGAAAAAATTAGAAAATATGCAAGAAAAGGTGGGTAATCTAAGCAGAGAGAAACAAACTCTAAGAAAGGACTAAGAGGAAATGCTAGAAATAAATCTAAAAAAAAAACCTGTAACAGAAATGAAGAATGCTTTGATGGGTTATCAATAGACTGTATACAGTTGAGGAAGAGCCAGTGAGCTTGAGGAAATGTCAACAAAACTTTCCAAACTGAAATGCAAAGACAAAAGAATGAAACAAACTGAAAACCCAAGAACTGATTCAACAGGTATACAAAGTCTAAATAGCCCCTATCTTTTAAGATATTATGTTCATAATAAAAACCAACCACACACACAAAAAAATCTATAGGCCAGATGGCTTTGCAGATGAATTCTATCAAGCTCTAGGGATTAAAATATATCAGACTTGCACAAACTCAGAACACTTAATATTACAGCTTGTTGTACTATTTATTTATAGTGAATAAAAATTTTAATTACATAATTAATTATACATCTATATTTTAATTATTTAATAAAACTGAGATGTGTTTATTTTTTTGAAATCAAGATGAATGTCCCCAGATACAAAGAATAAGCAAATAAATAAAAGTCACTTCCTGCCTGTCCCTTTGCAACTTGTATTCCAAACTGAAAACACACAAACATATATTGATTTCTACCCATCCTTTGTTCACTGGTTCTACGGGCTTTTTCCCTATGCTTTTGAGTTTGTAGACTCAGCACAGAGGTCATTTTGTTGTTGTGATTAAGTACTAATAGTTCTTTGCATTTTGCAATAATTATGTTGAATGCCTGCGGAGTTTCACTCTCACTCAACAATACTGACCTACCAAGCAGAAAAAAAGAATCCATTAGATTACAAACATAGTGGGATAAAATCTATATTCTCTATTCACTATGGATTTGAGATTACAATTAGGTCTCAGTAGACATTAAATAATAATGGGATGCAATACCCAATTATATAAGCAACTGGATAATGAGGGCTACTACCTGGGGAAAAGGATCCATTCATTGATATTATGTATTATCTGCTGATTCGGAAAACAAAAAAACCCACTGTTTTAAAAACAGCTTCTGAAAACATCTATGTTTTCTTCCATTGTTAAATACAATTATATTTCACAATGACTGAAGAATTATTTGATTTAAAAATATAATTAAACTAACTGATACCTCAGAATCACATTGGACATTGTAGAAGCTACTAAAAATTGACAAATGTTTGTTCATTCTTATTCATCTATTTATTTTTAGTATTTTACTTGGAAACACTTATGTCTACTAAATTCTCAACACTGTGCTGGAATAAAATAGTAACACAACCTAAGGTATGGGTTTTGGTCTATGAATATTAAGTATAAAAATATCACTTGTTTCAATAAGAAGACATTTCCATTTAAGCTTCCATGTGTACTTACAAAATATAATTTATAATAATCTATCCAGCACAACCCACAACATGTAGATTTTTGTTTGGTGTCATTGATTGTTGTGTATTTTTCTATACAAAGAAATATTTGATAATGAATTCCTTCCTAA
The DNA here is from genome assembly GCF_000243295.1 of Trichechus manatus latirostris. NCBI lineage: Eukaryota > Metazoa > Chordata > Mammalia > Sirenia > Trichechidae > Trichechus > Trichechus manatus. The sequence continues at coordinate 2,594,264 of NW_004444182.1, forward strand.
GTCTACTTTTGTGATCAAAGTTTTCTGCTGCCCTTTCTTCATTCATGATACCTTCTGTCATTAACATTCTATGCTCCAGCACAGTACTCTAAACAGGTGTGGTTGATAATCTCTAAAGATAGTCCTCTGATGAGCTACAAATCCTGGTACCCACATTTTGCATAGTCTCCTCCCCTTACATCTATGCTGGCTCTTTAACTTGATTTTGATGAATATAACACAGTGAAAATGATACTGTCTTAGTTATCCAGTGCTGCTATAATAGAAATACCACAAGTGGATGGCTTTAACAAACAGAAGTATATTCTCTCACAGTCTAGCAGGCTAAAAGTTCAAACTCAGGGCATCAGCTCCAGGGGAAGTCTTTCTCTGTCTGTCGGCTCTGGAGGGAGGTCCTTGTCATCAATCCTCCCCTGGACTAGGAGCTTCTCAGTGCAGGGACCTTGGATTCAAAGGGCACACTCCGCTCCTCGCACTACCTTCTTGGTGGTATGAGGTCCCCCATGTCTCTCTGCTTGCTTCTCTCTTCTACATCTCAAAAGAGGTTGATTTAAGACACAACCTAATCTTGTAGACTGAGTCTTGCCTCATTAACATAACTGACGCTAATCCCACATCTTTAACATCATAGAGGTATGATTTACAACACATAGAAAAATTACATCAGATAACAAAATGGTGGACAATCACACAATATGCGAATCATGGACTAGCCAAGCTGACACACATTTTTTGGGGGGACACAATTCAATCCATGACAGATACTAAGTTTCTTACAAGGCTAGTTCATGAGAAGCCTTGTAGCTTCCCCCAGATCTTTTGAAACACATGCTCTGGGGAAAGCCAGCCACCATGTAAGAAGTCAGACTACCCTGAGACCACCATGCTGTTAAGATGAGAAGACAAGGGAGGCAGGGAAACTATAGTAATGGAAACAAAACAACCAGAACGCGATTAATGAGAATGTTGTCACTTTGTAGAAAACATAACTAATGTCACTGAACAACTTGTGTAGAAATTGTCAAACAGAAACATAATCTTCTGTGTAAACTTTCACCAAAAACACAGTATTATTTTTAAAAAGAGAGAGAGAGAAAGAAAGACATGCTTACCCAGCTCCGAGCTATTCCAACCATCTCACCAGAGATGCAAGTCATATGAGAGAAGACGTGCCTAGGAATTTCCAGCCAATCCAATCTTCAGGTGATGCCAATCTCAGCTGCTATCTGACTAAAACAACATGAGAGATGCTGAGCAAGAATTGCCCAGCTAAATGTAGTTAACCCTTAGAACGATGAAAATATATTATTGCTTAAGCCATAATTTTTTAATTGATTTATTATGCAGTAATATATAATCAACATGTTACATAACAATGGCTAAGATTCAGGATACATTTCAAATAAATGATAGAAACATGTAAATTACATAATTAATAGAGACATAAACACTTTGAACTTTATAGTAATGTCTACTTCCTCTTTGTACTTTAAATCCAAGGTCAAGTCAGAATTATTTATCCTTGGCCATTTAGAAACGTAGACCGATTTTTCCTGAGTCCAGAATCATTCCTCAATTCTATTTAAAAACTATCTTTGTTTAAAGCAATGGCCTTCCCAGTGAGGCCTCCAAAAGAAGTATAGTTGAAAAGTCCACTGAAAACGTTTTGATAAAGATCTGTTGTCTAAAATATTTAAGTAGATCACAATGATTCTATACTGGTGATTATTACCTAACACAACTTTCATTTTCATTATGAGGGTTTTGGGTGGAAAATGTGTTATTAACATGTTAAGTTTAATCTTTAAAAATTTCTTTCCACACTTGTAACACTAACAAAAGAGCAAAAAATCATTTACAGCTTATCAACTGTAGGACAAGAGGCATAAAGTTTCCTTGGTAAGTCTATGCTTATGTGTCAACTCTGATCAGCCAGCATCCTGGATTGCTCTACTACAGTAGGTTCAGAGGCTGCCACTAGATTCAGGCTGAAAAGAGCTCCATAATAGATGTTTGCTGTCACTGGGGAGAGAGGTTGTAGTGTTACATGAACCATGCATTTACTATTCAAAACCCATAAAATAGTGTTTTTATTTTCATTAATTTTTCCAGGCACATAAGTAGAGGTTCCTGTTGTACAAATGAGTTAGGGACACCTTTGATCTTTCTATACAGAGACTAGATTTAGCAAGAACCGTTGTACCCAATTAACAGTGTCTTCTCCTGGAGGCAGCTACAAGTACGTAGTTGGGAAAAAAAAAATGAACTGAACGCCCTACCTAAGGTATATCATGGAAAGAAAAGAAGAGTACCATGCCAGATAAATGCCCATTGGGAAAGTTTTGTTGGGTGAAGTCTCAATATACAATCTCTACTATAAAAGAAGGATATATGACCCACATCCAATCATCATTGGTCCCCTTATTCCCATTAGTCAGTTTTTCTTTCTCTATTCTTACTCTGCTCACTAGGTGGCTGTCTTTCTGTATGGCTTCTTGCCCTTATTCTTTTTATTGTGTATTACTATTTAAATAACGGTGTCACTCAGTATGCTATATACTCTACATAGGGCTTCTGAGTGATGATCACATGGGAATCAATCAGGTAGCATAGATGAGAGCAGGAATGAAAGTTAACTAGAGATAGCATCGCTATTTCATAGATATCACCTAGAGGTCTAGGAGAGTGGGTATGTGAACAGGCTTAAATCTGGAGGTAAGAAAGTGGTCAAAGACTGGCTAGGACATCGCATTACTATCAGAAATGATATGGAAATCCAGGAAAATTTTGTTTTCTCATATGGTTTATAAGAAAAAAAGAACATCATTCAAAGAGATTAGTAACTACATTAGCTCACAATCAATGAGTGATCAGTAATTTTGCTGTCTACTTCAATATATTTTGTGGCCCTCTATTCTTTTGAATAATATTCGAATTACATTATAATGAACTACAATTTTGATGTTTAACTTTTTTTTAATCTTACTGTGGTTTTATACACACACACACACACACATATAACAAAATTTTCCATTTTAATCATTTTTAAGTTTACAATTCGGTGGCATTCATTATATTCACTACTGTAACCATCATCACTACCTATTTCCAAAACTTCTCCATCACTGCAACAGAAACTCTGTTCCCATTAATAACTCCCCATTCTCCCTCCCACTAGCCCCTAAAACAAAAACTCATTGCTGTTGAGTCAATTCTGACTCACAGCAACCCTATAGGACAGAGGAGAACTGCCCCATAGGGTTTCCAAGGAGCTCCTGGTGGATTCGAACTGCTGACCTTTTGGTCAGCAGCCATTAACTCTTAACCACTACGCCACCAGGGTTTCCCACTAGCCCCTAGTAGTCACTAATCTATTTTCTCTATCAATTTGCCTCTTCTAGATATTTCATATACATCGAATCATAAAATATTTGCCCTTTTGTGTCTCGCTTATTACATTTTACATAATATTTTCAAGGTTCATCCATCTTGTAACATGTATCAGAGCTTTGTTCTTTTTTATAGCTGAATAATATTCCATTGTATGTACATACCACATTTTGTTTATCCATTCATCTGCTGATGGACCCTTGGGTGGTTTCCACCTTTTCGTTATTGTGAATGCTGCAATGAACATTGGTGTAAAGCTTCTGTTTGAGTACCCACTTTCAATTTATTTTGGGTATAAAACTAGGAGAGGAATTGCTGGATTATACGGTAATTTTTTAAATTTTTAAACTATTTTCTACAGTAGCTGCACCGTTTTACAGTCCCACCAGCAATGCACAAGGGTTCTAATTTCTCCACATTCTTGCCAACACTTGTTATTTTATGTTTTTTTCTTTTTTTTCTATTTTTATATAATAGCCATACGAGTGGATGTGAAATTATATCTCATTGTGATTTTAATTTGCATTTTCCTAATGACTAATGATGTTGAGCATCTTTTCATGTGCTGCTCAACTGGTTTTGAACATAGCAACATGATAAAATTGAATACTATTTTGTATTTACTATAGTGGACAATAAGAACATACTTAACAAGTTAAACACACATATGAAACAATGATTCAATATAATCTATCTTAGTAGTATTCTGATATAATAATTTTATAATTATAATAGATTGAATTATTTGTCATTGGAAAGTTAATCTTCCACTGAATTATTTAAAATAACTCTTGTTTTAATCAGTTTATAACTTTACCCTTTTCTGTCAATTCACTCATGTTAGATGGTGGCACTCAGCCAGATCATGAGTTTTTTTTACTCTCAGTAAAGTTTCAACTATAATTTCAATCCTCCAATTTTAAAACCAGAGGTTAAAATATTACGTTGACTAGTATGTTAAAAAGGTCTAAATGTCCTTGACCTCAATTTTTCTTTGTTAAAAAAGTTTCCCTATCTTGTCTCGTTGAACCAGACTGACCCTTCATTATAAAGACTAACCTATTAGACTACAAGCACACTCAATTCAGCTGATTTAATTCTTCCCAGCTTAAACCTGAATAAAGGAAAGAGAGAAGCATAATAAATCTCATATATTGTTACCGTTTTGAGCTCTTATCTTCTCTCATGCTAAGAAGGAGAAACCATATGTGTTCGTCTGTATAAATTATCTGTAATTCAGTCAAACATTTTTCACCATATAATCAAAGACCCACAGGCAAGTAGCGGACACTTCAGCTTTAGAAGTGGTAGCTGTATTAGAGTATCTCTTCATTTCATTTCTATCAAGCTTGTGTTGTGGCCTTGGGAGTTTTTAAAGATTTCAGCCGCTCTCCTCACTTGGCTTAATTTGTTTCTCCTCTTTACAAAACAATTTGGCAGTGTCTTAACATTATATACACCTAGCATATGACAGAGCAATCCCACTCCTAGGTGTTTGCTCAACAGAAATGGATATTTGCATTCACACAAATAAACTGTATGCAAATGTTTATAGCAGCTTTATTCATAATCACCAAAAACTGGAAAGAACCCAAATGTCCTTCATCTAGTGAACAGCAAAACAAACTGTGGTACATCCATATAATATTACTCAGAAATAAAATGTAACAAACTATTGGATCACACAACAACATAGACGAAAATCTCAACTATATTATGCTAAGTGAAAAAAGTCAGACTTAAAAGGCTATATCCTATATGACTCAATTTATTTAACTTTCTGGAAGAAGGTAAACTGATAATCATGGAACATAGATCACTAGTTGCCAGGGGTTCAGGTTCAGAGGTCCCCACTGCCATGGATTTGATTCCGACTCATAGCGACCCCATAGGACAGAGTAGAACTGCCCCATAGGGTTTCCTAGGCTGTAATCTTTAAGGAAGCCGACTGCCATCGACCTTTTGGTAAGGAAACAATTGATTAACCACTGCACCACCAGGGCTCCTTGTAGGTTTAGGGGAGAAAATAACTATTATAAGAGCATTACAAGAGGATTCTTGAAAGTGATGTAAATGTTCTGTGTCTTGATGGTGGTGGTATATGGGTGACTTTACGCATCTGTCAAATACCATAGAAATGCACACCAAAAATGAACTTCATTGTATGTACATTTAAAAATAAACATTTAAAATTTTTTTTAATGTTTATTTTTTGAATGGGTCACATGGCTTTGTAAACTGTAATAATGTACACAATCTATTATGCTTTAAAATAGGTCTTTTATTCTTTTTGTAGTGAGTGAAATGAGGCCCCAGAAAGCCGGCCTAGGTAAGATGAGGTACAGTTGTGTTCATAATATTCATCTTTATTAATTTTATTCTGAATGTGCACACATGGTGTTCTGGATCAGACAGATTATCATTATTTATTTTAAAAGCAAATAATGACTGTGTGGCTTCTCGTATGCTATTACTCCTGGAGTAATGTGATAAAAGCCAGGTCAAATCTCTTACACAAACATAGTTGTATTGTAGGCAAGGAAATGGATTTTCCTCTGCTTCTGTACAGGAAAAAGACAGACTTGCTTCCCCTCTTGAAAGAAGGAAGAAAAATCTTTGTTCTTTGGAAATAGGATGGAAAGCATATTGGATTCTTACCTTAACCTTCTGAAACGTAAACACATCTCGCTAAGGACTAGATAAGCTCCAGTGTCTCTGTATTTATGACCTAGAAATATCTTCAAGGTTGTGAGCCTCGTTTTCCCTTGAACTGAAAAAGCATACCTCCAGAGTTAGGTCTTTGAGTTCTTTCACTATCTATACAGTTGTAAATTAACTTCTCAAGGCTTGGTGTTAGCCCAGGCTCCCACATTTTCAACAAAATTTATTCAGAAAGTCCCAACTCTGAAGAATCACAAAACTATGTTCTTTACACCCCACATATACCCTTCCTTAAGTGGCAAAGAAAGACTAGGGTAAGGAAATTTAGATCAAATTTTAAAGAATATTGCTTGTGCTTTGCCACTTTGTATTCCCACCAACAGTGCTTGAGAGTGCCAGTTGCTCAAATCCTCGTCAACACTTGGCAGTTTCAGTTTTCTTCCTAAGCACTTCAAATGGATATGGCAGTATCTCATTGTTATATTAATTTGTATTTCTCTAATGACTAATGATATTGAGCAGATTTCCATGTTCTTATTTGCTATCACGTATTTTCTCTGGTGAAATATTCTTGCAAAAACTTTTTTTTTAAATTTGGTTCCTTGCTTTCTTAGTGTTGAGTTTAAGGAGTTCTTTATATATTCTAGAATCAAGTCTTTTGTTAAGCATGTGATTTGCAAATATCTTCTCATTTTTGCTTGTCCCTTCATTAAGAGTGTCTTTTGGATAGCAGTTGTCTAAACATGTGTTGAACTATATGAGATTTTCTATTTTGTTTCACTGATCGCCATGTTTATTTTTTAATCAACATTACTCTGATGTGATAACTACAGCTTTATATTAAGTATTGAAATTTAGCACTGTGAGTCCTGCAAGTTTGTTCTTCTTTTTTCCCGTTTATTTTCGCTATTCTAGTTCCTTTTTTCTATTTAAATTTATGAATCAACATGATTGACTTTAAAAAATCCAAAAAAGACTGGATTAAAATTTACAATTTAACAAGTTTGAGTTATTCAATCCATGAACATGATTTATCTCTTCATTTAATCTTCAATTTTTTTCATCACTGTTTTGTAGTCGTATGTAAAAAGACCCTGCACATTATTTTACAAGCTTTTTGGTACTTTTTTGATGGCTCTAATGTTTAACTTCAAACAAACTGTTCATTGCTAATTTACAGAAATACAACTTTTTAAAAATATACATTGAACAATATTTTGAGAACTTACCAGACTCAAGTAGTTCTAAAAGTTTTCTTTCTTCCTTTCTAAGCTGTATGTTTAATTAATTTATTCCCTTTCCTTGATTTGTACACTGGATAGGACTTCCAGTATAATGTCGAACAGAATGGTGAGAGATGATATCCTTAAGCTTTCAGTTTTTAACCACTAAGTATGACATTAGCTGTAAGATTTCTGTAGATGCCTTTTGTCAGTCTAAGGAACTTGTCTTTAATTACTTGCCTGTGGATAGTTTTTAGTCAGTAATGGATATTAAATTCTGTCAATCTATTTTTTCATCGAGATTATGTCATAATTTCTTCTAGTTTATTAATACTTTGAATAACAATCATTAATTTTTAAATGTAAGATTGCATTCCCAGGAAAATCCCTATTAGATATGATTTCTTATCCTTTTGCTTTATTGGTAGATTAGGTTTACTAATTTTTGTTGACATATCTGCATCTATGTTTAAGAGATTTTTGCATAGAGTTTTCTTCTCTTGTAATATCTTTCCTGGTTTTGGTATCAGGGTAAAGCTAGCCTCATAAGGTGAGTTAGGAATTAGTTTTTCTTCTTAAATTTTCTGAGATTGTAAAGAATCAGCATTATTTCTTCCTTAAATATTTGATATAATTCACTTCACTTATGAAACCATCAGGGCCTGATGTTTTCCTGGTGGGAAAGTTTTTATGCATTACATTTCTCTAACAGATGTAAGGTTATTCAGTTTCCTATTTCTTCTTGAATGAGTTTTGGTAGTTTGTGTCTTTCAAAGAATTGGTCCATTTCATCTAAGATTTTCTATTTATGGACAGAGATTTATTTGCAGTATTTTTTATCATCCTTTTTAATATTTGTGGCAACCATAGTGATAATCCCTCTTTCCTTCCTGATATTGAATTTTGCTTCTTTTCTCTTTTTTTTTATATTAGTCTGGGTAAAATTTTATTAATTATTGATCTTTTAAAAGAACAAGCTTTTGCTTTTTATTTTCATTATTGTTTTTATAAATATTTTCAATTGAATTGCTTTCTGTTATTATGTCTTCCTTCTGCTTGCTTTGAGTTTAATTTGCTCTTTTTCTTTTTGCATAAGCTGAAAACTTAGTTTATTAATTTGAGATTTTTCTTCCTTTCTGATATGAGCATTTAGTATACATTTCATCTAAGCTTTAGCTCCATTCCATAAATTTTGATATGCTGTGTTTTATTTTTATTGATTTTTAAATAGTTTTAATTTCCTATCCCTTGAGACTTCCTCTTTGAACCATGGGTGACTTTTACATGTTTTAATTTCTAAATAATTGGAGACTTTTCAAATATCTGTTATTGATTTCTACTTTAATTCTATTAAAGCCATACAACACATTTTTATGATTTAAATTTTTTTAAATTAATGTTTATAGGGAAAACATGATATATCATTGTGAGTGTTTAATGTGTATTTTAAACAAATGTGTATTCTGCTGTTGTCAGGTTAAGAGGCTGATAAATACAGATTAGGCCAATTTGGTTGATAGTGTTCGTTATTCATATCTTTTATATCCTTACTATTTTCTGCCTACTTGATCCATGAACTACTGAGAGAGGAGTACTGAAGTCTCCAACAAAAATTGTGAATTTATTTCCCCTTTCAGTTTTTGCTCCATGTATTTCAAAGCTCTGTTACTTGCATACACGTTTAGAATTGTTATATTTTCTTGAAGAATTGACCCCTTTTTCATTGTTTAATAAGATATTTATACCAAGAATAAAACCTAAAGTTGTACCTCTTGAAATGGGATAGTTGGCATGTAGACTAGCCAGCTACTCCTCCTTGTTTTATTACAAACAAAACACAGTTTCAGTCAAGTCAATTCTGACTCATGGTGACCCATGTACGTCAGAATTGAACTGTGCTCCATAGGGCTTTCAATGGCTGATTCTTCAGAAGTAGATCACCAGGTCTTTCTTCCAAGGTGCTCATGGGTGGACTGAAACCTCTAACCTTTCGTTTAGCAACTGAGCACATTTGTACTACACAGGCTCTCCCTTGTTTTATTATGGTAGTTCCTAAAAATTCACTTAAGAACCCTTAACACAATAAACAGCATACTCTTTATTTAAACAATTCAGGTAGACAATAAGGTGCCATTTTAAAGCTACCATTCATTCGCTCATTTGTATAGCTAAGCAATGCAAATATGATGATGAATATGTCACAATCCCTAGTATCAAAGAGTGCAGAGTCTACAGGAAGACAGTCACAAAAGCAGAGAAGTATAATATCAGATATTGCATGCTGTCATAATCACATGCAAATAGCTATTTAAGGATATGTGAGCAAGGGGAACTACCCCAGTATTAGACTTTTAATTCCATTGCACTGCTGGAGTCTCGTCTAATTTTAGTTATACAATTTAAACTGTGATAAGGCTTATGCTAGAAAATATTATAAAGAAAATAAAGTTTATTTTCATCCTGATAGAGCTTGGGATAGCTCATTCCCTTTTTCCTACTCAAGCACATCCTCCATTCTAAGAGAGGTCGCTAAGGAATCACCAGGGAGGTAGGGGGAGAATACATCAAAAAATGGTGTCAGAGTAGCTGAGCAAGTAGGCTATTTTGAGAAAAAGTGAGTCTGGAGTTCCTTATCAAGATCTAAATACTAGAAATAATCTATTCGTTTCTGTACTTTTGAACAAATTTGGCACTGTGTCCATATTCTTATGACTTAGGCTTGAAAGTAATAAGCCTGTCCTGTTTTCCAGTATTCTATGAATTCAGAAACCGCACTCATCATTCTTAGTTGTCCACAGAAAGCACATTCCCAACATGAACAGCAGAATATTTACCACCAACAAGCTGATTATTTTATATCAACCTATAATGCCAGTGATTTTTGTGTGCTGATTATCTTTATTTGCCTACCAACATAATGTTTCCTTTCCTTCACAAAAGTTCTTAATGAAAGGAGATTTTTTTTTTAATGTTGTTTGAGTCTACAAAACCTTTGTTAATCAAGATATTTACATTTCAGAAATACAACATTAACATAAAAATTCAATCTTCATGTATCTTTCTGTCAGGATAAAAACTCAAAGGGAAACTATAACTCTCAAAGGATAGGAGAGGCATAGCAGTCTTTGAAGACCTCGCACACAAAAATCAATGTATGGATTGCTCGTCATTTCCTCCACTATAAGAAATAAAATATGGATAGTTTGAATCTCTTTTCACTCTGTTTCTGAACACGTTAGGAAGGAAAATAAAATAGAAATCACAGAAAAATGTGGAAATTATTTAAAACTTTTGGTGTGGTGTACAGATATTTATGCACTGATAGTGTATAAACTCAAAGTGTGTTAACACACACACACACACACACACAACAGAACAAGGAATAAACACACTAGTGAATTAACTGCTGAATTTACAAGGTATCAGTAAGATAACTTTAAAAATAATACAACATCTTGCTATAAAATCAGCAGATATGTGCCATTTTCAGTTCATATAATTATTTATAGAAAATACAGAAAAGCATGGGGAAAAAAAATCACCCTTACAGAGAAAAAGATAATTAATACTTGATATATCTCTCTTGGCTTCTTTCCATGTGTAGCTATGTGGTATACATACACATGCATAACATATATTTATTTTTAATTGTTACGTTTTTGTATTTACTATTTTTAATTATTTTTTCACTTAGTATTGTACAGTGTATTTGTGTGCATGTGTGTATATAAAATATACATTTATTTTTTATTGATATTTTATTGCATCTACTATTTTGCATCAGCTTTCACATAACACTATGCAAAAAGCATTTTCCAAATCTTTATATAAACTTAAAAATTACTTTTCAATGAATGTTTGTTGTTATATCGTATGGATACACTGATTTTATATAATCATTTCCATATTGGTAGACATTTATTTTATTTCTAAGTTTTCTAATATTTAAGGTGTTGCAATGAAACTATTTGTACACATTTCTCTGTGGGTGTATCTAGTTATGTCCATTTGAAATTAAATAAATTACTATATAAAATAATGAATATGTACAAGACTATTGATATTTACTTCCAGAAACATAACAGCAATTCACATTCACATTAAAGTATACAAAAATCCACATCTGAATTTAATTTTAGTGAAATCTTCAGGAAAAAAAATTGTATACCTATGTATTTTAATTATCTCATCCAAATCATCTGTCTCCAACTCTCCTCATAGTCAATGATCACAAAGACAATGCAAGAAAATAAATTATAATGGCATTTACACAGATATTAATGCAATCAGTACTAAATACTACAACCTAAGTCAACCCATGGTCCACATTGAGATAATGAAAATGAATACATTTTTTCATGACACGTTTATCTTAATATAGGTTAATTATAGAAAACTTCATGACAAACTCTAGTGAAAACATTATGTAGTGTATTCTAGGTGATACTTCTTACTATTTTGAATTTTTTAAAAAAGGTAACTCAGAAAAATCCATTTAAAAAAATCCTAAAAAACTGAAAGGAAAGATGGCAATTAAAAATCTTCAAAGATATAATCTTGCCTATTGAAATGCAAGAAAAAAAATTTAAGTTGACACATTCACTCATACCTCATTGCCATCTAATTGATTCGGACTCATAGTGACCCTATAAGACAGAGTAGAACTGCCCCATAGGGTCTCCAAGGCTGTAATCTTTACTGAAGCAGACTGCTACAGCTTTCTCTGATACATTCAGTCATTCCTGAAACTAATATTTGCTGAGCACCTACTGGGTGCCAGCCTCTGTATTAGGCCTGGGGCAGCAGTGAACATTCAGACACATTAGCCGTTCTCATGCCACAATCTAATGGAGGAGAGATGTAATAAGTAAAAAATATAATAAAAATAGTGACACATACTGTCAACAATAAGTAAAACAAGCAGAGGGTATTATATGAATGTATTAAAAAAAAGTCTGATTCTTGAGACGAGGGGTTAGAAACGTGAAATTACACTGAGTGCTGGATGATACATAGAGTTGGATAGGTACAGATGCTGACAAGGGCCTGAAGGCATTGGAGTCAGTCTGCGTAAAGGCTTGAGAAAGAAAGGAACTCGATATATTTGGAAAACTAAAATAAGGACAGTGTGAATTGGATGCAGTAAGTTTGAAGTATAGGAGTTACTCGTGTAGGTAGAGTTAGGAATCTGAAAATGAAGGGTTTTATTGGCCATGTTGAGGATTAAGAGTCGATGTTAAAAAAATAAAATAAAAAGGGAACCCCATGTACAAAAGTATTCCAAACAATGTTAAAGAAACAATTAAGCCTACCAACCCAGAATTCTATATGTGGCAAAAAGATCTTTGAAAATGGAAGGCAAACAAAGAGACTGATGGAAATGACAGAAAACTAAGAGAATTCATCACCAGACAATTTGTTCCAAAAAGATGTGAAAGGGCCTTCTTCACGATAAAGGAAAATGATACCAGAAGGAATCTTGGAACTTCAGGAGTAAAGGAGGAATGACAGAAATAATGAATATCTGGGTAAATGTAATAGCCTATTTTTCTCTTCTTGAATTCTTTAGTATATGTATGACTTTTGAATTAAAAATTATACTGCACATACACACACACACAGAAACAAGCAATCTGATTGAAATTCCACAGAGAGGATGCAGAACTGTAAAGAATCTCTCTTCAAAGTCTAAAGTCCATACACATATATTAGAAAAATTTAAAGGCTTTGATTTTAAAAATTTAGTCATCTCTAAATTCGCAGGTAACAGAGTAACACATAGTTCCCTACATGCAATAGAGAATAATAAAAATAAACATAATAGATCTAAGCTGCTGTGAGAGTAGAAGTACAGATATTGTACTTGTCATCTATAAAAATGTTCTGGATACTTAGTATCAATTTCTAAAATTTCTTATCTTCTTTATTTCCATCAAAAACAATGGTAAAAATTGTGAGTGGCCATCAAAGATACTCGACTGGTCTCACCCCGTCGGGAACAAGCGAGAATGAAGAAAACCGAAGACACAAGGGAAAGATTAGTCCAAAGGACTAATGGACCACAACTACCAGCCTCCACCAAACTGAGTCCAGCACAACTAGATGGTGCCCGGCTACCACCGCTGGCAGCTCTGACAGGGATCACACAATAGAGGGTCCCAGACAGAGGTGGAGAAAAATGTAGAACAACATTCTAAATCACAAAAAAAAGACCAGACTTACTAGCCTGACAGAGACTGAAGAAACCCCGAGAGTATGGCCCCTGGACACCTTTTTAGCTCAGTAATTAAGTCACTCCTGAGGTTCACACTTCAGTCAAAGATTAGACAGGACCATAAAATAAAACAAGACTAAAGGGGCTCACGAGCCCAGGAGCAAGGACTAGAAGCCAGAAGGGGGCAGGAAAGCTGGTAACAGGCAACCCAAGGTAGAGAAGGGAGAGTGTTGACATGTCGTGGGGTTAGTAACCAATGTCACAAAACAATATGTGTACTAACTGTTTAATGAGAAGCTAGTTTGTTCTATAAACCTTCACCTAAAGTACAATATAAAAAAAAGGTAAAAAAAAAAATTCCTCCAATGAACAATGCACAATGTTTGTATTATTTTAAAATGACTATTGTACATAAGAAAATGGGTAGGTAAAGACAGAACCTCCTTGATATACAGACACAAAAGATGACATCATCCAGGCACATATTTTATGGAATTAAAATCTTTTCTCAGTGATTACAAATTTCTTCACGTTATTTTGAAACCTTACAGAAAATAGCTAATATCTACTTGGCTCTCTTTAAAAATTTTAATTATTGTAAAATATCTTATACATACAAAATGTTTGACTATTACATAACAAATAGGACTTCTGGTTATAGTTAGATTGCAGAAGTTTACGGCAAAACACAATAACAACGAAATCAGATACATTTATAATTTTATTTTTAAAAAAGATATCAGAATTCTCCTGCTTTATTGCATAGTGCCTGGAGTCTTAAAAGCTTGCAAGTGGCCATTCATGCAACAGTTGGTCTCTATTTGCCTGGAGCAATAGAGGAAGAAGGAGAGTCAGGAATAGGAGGAGAAAATGGAATGTGTGCTAATTGTCTCCATGAACAACTGCATCCTTTGCCATGAGATGGTGCCTGGCTATCATTACTGCACATTTTGATCAAAGATTCTATAGAAAAATTCTGACCAAAAGGGGGCAAGAACAGGACAGAATTTCAAATTTTCATGGAGTACAGTGTTTCTGGAGCCATGGAGGTTGGATGAACCCTGAAATGATTGCCTTGAGCTAATCTTTAAACCTTAAAACTTAAACCAAAAATATCCCTGGAATTTTTCTTTAAACTAAACAATAGTTTAGCATAACTAGTAAAAAATGTCTGCTTTGAGCGTTGTGCTCTTTTAAAGATCTATGTATATGGAATCAAATTGACAAGAGTAACTCAAAAGGTTAGATAGGAAGCTTAGGGAGCAGTGAGTTTATGTTAATGGAGGAGGAACAATTCAGAAAAAAAGGGTGAGAATGGTTGCACAACTTGAGGAATGTAATCAATGTCACTGAATTGTACATGTATAAATTGCTGAATTGGTGTATGATCTGTGATGTATATATTCAACACCATCAACAACAAAAAAATAAATTATTTTTTAAAAAGATACCAAAACTGTGGTTGCGAAGAAAAGTAAAGGAACTGAAGTTTAAAAAGGGACAAGCCCTTCCAAGACAGTAAAATATAAGATGCCATTTTTCTGTCCAGGGGTACTTTCAGAGCCTCAGTGGGGCAGGTACAGAAGTCGACTGCCAGGTCTTTCTCCTGCAGAGCCTCTGGTGGTTTCAAACTGACCTTGCAGTTAGCAGTTGATTGCTTTAACCACTGCACCACCAAGATTACAAAGCAGGAAATGTCTCAGATATAAAGAGAGTATAGCTGAGTATAAAGTATAGTCACTACTAATTATCAAGCCAACTGAATGTAAAATGACTTCAAAAATTTCCTAGAAATTAATCTATAGTTATGAATTTTGCTTACCAACACCAAGTTCTTTTTTAGCAACACAGAAATCTAAGAAAATAATATATATATTTAAATGAGAAACAAGAGCTGATGGAACTACTCAAAATATTAAGAGGTCCTAGGTAAAACCACCCCCACGTGTCTTTCAGTTTGTTATACTGTGGGGGCTTGTGTGTTGCTTTGACGTTGGAAGCTATGCCACTGGTATTCAAATACCAGCAGGGTCGCCCATAGTGGACAGGTTTCAGCTGAGTTTCCAGACTAAGACAGAGTAGGAAGAAGAACCCGGCAGTCTACTTCTGAAAAGAATTAGCCAATGAAAACCTTATGAATAGCAGCGGAACACTGTCTGATACAGTGCTGGAAGATGAGCCCCTCAGGTTGGAAGGCACTCAAAAGACAACTGGGGAAGGAAGAACTGCCTCCTCAAAGTAGAGTTGACCTTAATGACACAGATGGAGTCAAGCTCTCGGGACCTTCATTTGCTGATGTGCAATGCTCAAAATGAGAAGAAACAGCTGCAAATGTCCATTAATAATCGGAACATGGAATTTATGAAGTATGAATATAGGAAAGTTGCAAAGCGTCAAAAATGAAATGCAACACATAAAGATTCAATGTACTAGGCACTAGTGAGCTGAAATGAACTGGTATTGGCCATTTTAAATCGGACAATCATACGGTCTACTATGCCAAGAATGACAACTTGAAGAGGAGTAGCATTGCATTCATCGCCAAAAAGAACATTTCGAGATCTATCCTGAAGTACAACACCGTCAGTGATAGGATAATATCCATACACCTACAAGGAAGACCAGTTAATACGACTATTATTTAAATTTACACACCAACCACTAAGGCCCAAGATGAAGAAATTGAAGATTTTTACCAAATTCTGCAGTCTAAAACTGATCGAACATGCGATCAGTATGCACTCATAATTACTGGTGATTGGAATGCAAAAGTTGGAAACAAAGAAGAAGGATTGGTAGTGAGAAAACCTGCCCTTGGTGACAGAAGTGATGCCGTAGATCGCATGAGTGAATTTTGCAAGACCAATGACTTCTTCATTGCAAATACCTTTTTGCACCAACATAAACCATGACTTCACACATGGACCTTCCCAGATGGAATATACAGGAATCAAATCAACTATATCTGTGGAAAGAGACGATGGAAAAGCTCAATATCATTAGTCAGAACAAGGCCAGGGGCCGACTGCGATTCAGATCATCAATTACTCATATGCAAGTTCAAGTTGAAACCAAAGAAAATTAAAACAAGTCCATGAGAGCCAAAGTACGAGTATATCCCACATGAATTAGAGACCATCTCAAGAATAGATTTGATGTGTTGAACATTAACGACCAAAGACAAGACGAGTTGTGGAATGATATCAAGGACATCCTACATGAAGAAAGCAAGAGATCATTAAAAAGTCAAGAGAGGAAGAAAAGGCCTAAGTGGATGTCAGAAGAGATTCTAAAAGTTGCTCTTGAACATTAAGTAGCTAAAGCAAAAGGATAAAAAATGATGAAGTAAAAGAGCTGAACAGAAGATTTCAAAGGGTGGCTTGAGAAGACAAAGTAAAGTATTATGATGACATGGGCAAAGACCTGGAGATAGAAAACCAAAAAGGGAAGAACACGCTTGGCATTTCTCAAGCTGAAAGAATTGAAGAAAAAGTTCAAGCCTTGAGTTGCAATACTAAAGGATTCT
>NW_004444182.1:2611377-2626990 GCF_000243295.1 Trichechus manatus latirostris
AAAACCAAAAAGGGAAGAACACGCTTGGCATTTCTCAAGCTGAAAGAATTGAAGAAAAAGTTCAAGCCTTGAGTTGCAATACTAAAGGATTCTATGGGGAAAATATTAAATGATGCAGGAAGCATCAAAAGAAGATGGAAGGAATACACAGAGTCACTATACCAAAAAGAATTGGTCAATGTTCATCCATTTCAGGAGGTAACATATGATCAGGAACTGATGATACTGAAGGAAGACGTCCAAGCTGCATTGAAGGCACTGGCAAAAAACAAGGCTCCAGGAATTCACGGAATACCAATCGAGATGTTTCAAGAAACAGATGTAGCACTGGAAGTTCTCACTCATCTATGCCAAGAAATTTGGAAGACAGCTACCTGGTCAACTGACTGGAAAAGATCTGTATTTATGCATATTCCCAAGAAAGGTGATCCAACAGAATGCAGAAATTATTGAACAATATCATTACTATCACATGCAAGCAGAACTTTGCTGAAGATCATTCAAAAGTGGCTGCAGCAGTATATTGACAGGGAACTGCCAGAAGTTCAGGGTGGATTCAGAAGAGGATGTGGAACCAGGGATATCATTACTGATGTCAGATGGATCTTGGCTGAAAGCAGAGAATACCAGAAAGATGTTTACCTGTGTTTTATTAACCATGCTAAGGCATTCGACTGTGTGGATCATAACAAATTATGGATAAAATTGCGGATAAGGGGAATTCCAGAACACTTAATTATGCTCATGAGGAATCTGTACAGGATCAAGAGGCAGTAGTTCGAATAGAACAAGGGGATACTGCATGGTTGAAAGTCAGGAAAGGTGTGTGCCGGGGTTGTATCCTTTCACCATACCTATTCAATCTGTATGCTGAGCAAATAATCGGAGAAGCTTGACTAAAGAAGAACGGGGCATCAGGATTGAAGGAAGACTGATTAAGAACCTGTGTTATGCAGGTGACACAATCTTGCTTGCTGAAAGTGAAGAGGACTTGAAGCACTTACTGATGAAGATCAGACCACAGCCTTCAGTATGGATTAGACCTCCACATAAAGAAAATAAAAATCCCCACAACTGGACCAATAAACATCATGATAAATGGAAAAAATATTGAATTTGTCAAGGATTTCATTTTACTTGGATCCACAATCAACACCCATGGAAGCAGCAGTCAAGAAACAAAAAGACACTTTGCATTGGGCACTTCTGCTGCAAAAGACCTCTTTAAAGTGTTAAAAAGCAAAGATGTCACTTTGAGGACTAAGGTAGACCTGATCGAAGCTGTGGTGTTTTCAATTACCTCATATGCATGCAAAAGTTGGACTATTAATAAAGAAGACCGAAGAATTGATGCCTTTGAATTGTGGTGTTGGTGAAGAATATTGAATATACCACGGACTGCCAAAATAACAAACCAATCTGTCTTGGAAGAAGTACAACCAGAATGCTCCTTAGGAGCAAGGACGGCGAGACTATGTCTTACATACTTTGGACATGTTTTCAGAAGGGATCAGTCCCTGGAGAAGGACATCATGCTTGGTAAAGTAGAGGGTCAGCGAAAAAGAGAAAGACTCTAGATGAAATGGATTGACACAGTGGCTGCAACAATGGGCTCAGGCATATCAACAATTGTGAGGATGGCGCAGGACTGGGCAGCGTTTCATGCTGTTGTACATAGGGTCACTATGAGTCAGAACAACTCAACGGCACCTGACAATGGGTAAAACCAACTATAGGGTCGCTGTGAGTCAGAATAACTCGATGGCACCTAACAATGGGTAAAACCAACTCACTGTCCTCAGTCATGTTGTTTCAAATTTTCTAATCACTAGATTTCCAATAATTTCCAATAAATATCAAGAATTCATTAATCATTTTTTTGAATTCCAATGGAACCAATAGCATAATAGGAATTCTTTTTAGAGTCAGAGATCTCTGGGTTAAAATTTCAGCTTTTAAAACTTAGTATCTATTTGGCTTAGTGAAACAATTTTTCTTAGTCTCAGTTTTCTCTTTACTAATTGGGACAAATATCATCCTCCTTGTGCACCTGTGGGAATCAATTGCATTCTTTTATGTGAAGTGTCTAACAGCAAGTCCAGCCCATAATGAGTATAGTCAGAAATATTTTGAATTGAATCAATAAATATTTTATCAAGTCTCACAAAGTTATTCATATATTAAGAGAAAAAATATTTTTTCAGAAGTTCTGAATGTAACAGGAATTAAACCGAAGTCAGTTGGCAAAGCCTTTTACTGAAAACACAGGTGGCAAAGGAGTAATTAACATCAACAACTTGTGTTTCTCCAGATTGTAAAGCTGAAAGATTACTTACATGTACATTGGTATGAAAATCACTTGGTTTACAACAGTAAAATATAGGAAAGCAAAATATGGCTCAGAAGATAATGCATAAACGACCCAGTTATAAATTCAAAGGATGAAATCACCACACCAACAACATTCCCTAAATACATTTGGCCATCTAGCTTGACAGAACTCTCCCTTCTGGCTCAATCATAATCCCACCAATTTCCATGGCAGGCTCTATAGAAAAGGAGCCAGTCTACTGGACACTGCATTTTCCTTTGTTTTTCAGTCTCTCTTATGATTCATCCAACACATCCATTCTTCCTTCTTCCTTCATCTTCTACCACGTCTGCTCAAACCTACATGCTTTCACCCAAAATTAGGATCTCTCCAATGGCTTTTAAGGGACTCTTATTTTCCATTTCCACTCACTCACATTGGAATAAAATGGTTCCCTAGGGGACAAGCTGATCCGCTGTATTATCTGCAATTTAATGACTGAAGAATAAATGTCCTTTGCTTTTAACCTTCTTTTCTAAGCTATATACTGTCTATTAAAAAAAAAAAAACAACTAAATTTTATGGAATTCCATCAGTATTATGTAGTATAATTTCATTTTTTAAATCTTAAGAACTGCATAAAATCATATAACAGAAATAACTTCTCTGAAATATTATGAAAATTGTTATAAAAAGTCAAAAATATTCAATGAAAGGGATATGAAATGTATAATGATGTGAGTGAATATGTTATTGATTGAAGCATTTCCATTGATACTATCATCAACAGACATAAAAATGCTAAATTTATGTTAACAGAAGTTCAGGTACACATTATGAAAACTAGTTAGAAACTGCCTCTACCAAAATATTAGAAACACAAGAAACCAATTTACTTTCCCTGTGTCTTTCATTGGGTTCCCCTGAAGCGGAGCCTGAGACAAGGATCCAGGTGAATGCAATTTATTGAAGTGTGGCAAATTGTGATTTCCAAAATGACCAACAGCAATTATGTCCAGTTCCATATGTTTTTTTTTTCAGAACCTTGTCACATCCCCTCTCAAGAGGTGAAGTCAATTTACCCTCCCTTTGAACCTGGGTAGGCTTGTGACTGTTCCAACAAAGAGAGTATGATGGCGAGCTTTTGACTTGCTTACTTTGGAAACATCATTAGGAGGGACTTACCTGCTGGAAGAAGCCCTCATGTTTGGTAAAGTGAAGGCCAAGAAAAAACAGGGAAACCCTAAACGAGATGGATTGACACAATAGTTGCAACAATGGAATAAAACATACTAATGATCATGAAGATGGCACAGGACCAGACAATTTTTCGTTCTGTAATACACGGGTTGCTATGAGTTGGAGTCAAACTGATGGCATCTAACAATAAAAACAGTGCTATGTGACTTCAGAGGCTAAATAATAAGAAGGGTAGAACTCTGGCCTGGCTCTCTCTCTCGGGACAGTTGCCTTCAGAGTACAGAGTTAACACGTATGAAGTCTGGCTACACTGAAGGCACCATGCTAAAGACATCGTGTGGAGGGACCACAGAGAAAAAGGGAGATATGTCTGAGGAGCCCCAGCTGTTAAAGCTTGCAGTAGTTTGAGTCTAGCCAGCATCACCCATCAAGCGTGTGCCTTTAGATTATTTCAGCCACCTGAGTTACAGATGAGTAGAACAGAAACAAGCCCTGTTCAAATTACAATTTGTGGTTGTTTTAAAGCCACTGAGTTGGGGGGTGGTTGTATCACATCACTGGAACAAAAAGGATTGCTTTTTTAGCAAAGAAGCTAAATTCGAAAAAAAAAAAAAAAAAACCCCATTGCCGAGGAGTCGATTCCGACTCATACTGACCCTATAGGACAAAGTAGAACTGCCACATAAGGTTTCTGATGAGTGGCTGGTGGATTCCAACTGCCAACATTTTGGTTAGCAGCTGAGCTCTTAGCCACTGCGCCACCAGAAGCTGAAGAATATGAGAAACAAAAAGGGCTGAGCGGGACTATGTTCTCAGATTTTGTCTAGCCTTAACCTGATTCAAACTAGGTGATGATTCTGGAGTATAAATTGCACTGCACCCTTGAGGCAAAGAAGCTAGACTTTTGTACCTCTTAGAGTCAGTCACTGGTTAAGTACCAGGTGGTGGGTACCAATTAATCCAAAAAATATTTGTCAAATGAATCAATCAACGAAAAGCAGATAAACTGTGCTGACTTCAGAAATTTTGTGTCTGTGTCTAATACTGTTCCTCTTTGAGAAAATCAAGACTACTTACTTTCAATGAAAAATCATCTTATCTTTGGCAAATCCTATTAGTTAGACATGCACTTATTCTTTTTTCATGTGCAAATGGAGAAAATACAACACAAATGCTTTGTAATGTAGGTTTCCTTCTCTTTCAAAAATGTGTGCAAATGCTTTAATACCATGAATTCTAAAACCATTGCACATTAATATTTGAAAGTACTTAGTAATGTCAGGAATAATTATCAAGTAATCTGTAAAAGCATGTAATTACTTGTGCTGACATGGTGCTTGTAATGTAATTGCTTGTGGGGGATGAATACTTGAGCACACACAAAAAATGAAATTACAGAAAACATTGGATAAGAAAAGACTTGAAGGCTGTTTGTTTTATGCCAAAATTAATAAAATTAAAAAAGAGGAAAGGAAGAGGGAGATAGACAAGATAACAATGAAGGGAAGAGTAAGAAGAAAAGATTAGGGGAAGAAAAATAACCCAAATGAAAACACAAAAGTTTTCAAGATCTCAGAATATCAATTTTGAACCTCTACATTCGGCTAGCCCCTCACTTTTTAATACAATAAAATACCAGTAAAACGACTTGCCAATTAGTAGATCCCAACTCATAGCGACCCCATGTGTGTCAGAGTAGAACTGTGTTCCATAGGGTTTTCAATGGCTGATTTTTCAGAAGTAGATCACCAGGCCTTTCTTCCAAAGCACCTGCGGGTGGAATCAAACTTCTAACCTTTCCATCAGCAGCTAAGCATGTTGACTAAAACAGGGTAATCAAAATGAAAGTGGAAGCACAATATTTCCAGTTTCTCTTCAAATAAATATGTTAGTATAGTATACAATATTACTTTTATACATATTTTTAAAAATCAAAGTGATATGTACTGAAAAAAGCAAATGAATGCCTGCACAGCCCAATAAAATTCCAAATAGACTAAAAGAACTTGGCCTGCTGTGAGTCTTTCCTCAATTGAGCTTCTCCAAATGGCTCATTAGCATCAGTAATCTGGGCATGACACTGGCCCACCCATCCGAGAATATGTAATTAGGCAGTAGCTTCTTACTCTAGAGCCTCCTCTTTTCCAATTTTGGAAGTCAATGGGAGCATCTCATTTCTTCATACTGAATGCTTATAATATTTGTTTATTCTAGGAATTGTGATGTGTACTCAACAAACGAAAATAGATGGCAAGCCAGCATCCTTTAAAAAATAAATCCATTTGAATATGCAGGAGAAATTCTACCCTTTTGCCTAAATACATTCCTATTGCTCTGTAGTTTGTCAGTGCTTGAGTCCCAAGTCAGCCATTAATCAAATATGATTTTGATCTAAAGGTACATAGCACAAGTGAGTTTCCTTTTGTTCATCTGGACAATAGTAAAGGAAGACTTTACGGGCTGTGACCATCAAAAGCATTCCTTAGCTTTTTTTCCCCTTACATGAGATCTGAAGGCCGGAGGAGGCTATAGTCAGGGAACTGACTTTACTAGAGATCAGATTAAAAACAAAATAAAACAAAAACTCATTGCTATTGAGTTGATTTTGACTATAGTATTCTCCCTTTGAGTATAGGTCTTTATTGTGGAGAATGTTCTGGATGTATTTCACAATGGATACTTTTCTCCTCTCCCTGCCAGAGCCATGAGGTGATCTTTTTCAGCTCTCCACCATGAGTACTTGGTGGGACTTCTGAAAGCAAAGCCCACAAAAGTGTGGCATCTCCCCTAAGACTGTGGCCTCCATGAGTTTCTATCTCTGATGCTTGTTCACAGTCAACCTCCAAGAACCCATCAAAATTACCATTAAGTGTTCCAACCAATTTGTGGTCCAGTGGATTCTGCTCAAGCAAACAGATTTCCCTGTGACTCTGGATTTTCTTGCCTCTCCAGATTTGGGAGAGGCAGTTTCCCTTGTGACTTCATGTTTCTGATGGACCCAAGAAAAGTCATTGATTTTCAGTTTTCTCAGCTATTTTCTTATTGCAAGGATGGGAGTGATGACATTCAGCTCTTTACATGTGGGAGCTCTAGATGAACTCTTAATATCTCGGTGACATAAACAGAGCTGAGCCCTGGTTTCATTAGAAGTAAGAAAAGAATAAAAAACACCTTTGCCATTCAGTCAATTCCGAGTCTTAGCAACCCTATAGGACAGAGTAGAACTGCCTCATAGAGTTTCCAAGGAGCAGTTGGTGAATTTGACCTTTTGGTTAGCAGGTGAGCTCTTAACCACTGCGCCACCAGGGCTCCCTATTTATGAGATTTGAGGAAAATGATCAAAATAATGATTAACAGTTGGGCATGGCAACTGAAACTTCAACCGCTATATAGACTGTGCATGATAAAAACCTGCTTCAAGAAAAGCTACTGCTAAATGACAATGTCCCACTGATGAAAAACGATTAAACTGGTGTGTCAGAAAGTTGTTGTTGTTGTTGTTAGGTGCCGTTGAGTTAGTTCTGACTCATAGCAGCCCTGTGTACAACAGAAAGAAAACTGCCTGGCCCTGTGCCATCCTCACAATTGTTGTTATACTTGAGCTCGTTGTTGAAGCCACTGTGTCAATCCATCTTGTTGAGGGTCTTCCTATTTTTCACGACTGTCTACATTACAAAGCATGATGTACTTCTCCAGGGACTCGTCCCTCCTGAATAACACATCCAAAGTATGTGAGACAAAGTCTCATCATCCTTGCTTCTTTTCCAAAAAGAGATAGGTTCAATTCCTGAATCCAGATAATTTCTCTGAGCCTCAGGGTTTTATAAAGGTTGAGTAGCTTACTCCCATCTTGGAATTCTTTCATTTATTTGTAGGAGGCATGTGTATTGATTGTATCCTATGTAACAAGCACCGTTTTATGCATGTGGGATGTAGTAGTATTAAAAGCCAACGATAACCCCCACACTTATGGAATTTAAATTCTCATGGGAAAAAAGAGAACAAAAAAAAAGAGGATAATATATAGTATGCTAAAAGGTGACAAGATCTAATATGAAAAAAAAAATAAGTAATGGGAATTTATTGTTGTTGTGTACCGTCAAGTCGATTCTGACTCATAGAGACCCTACAGGACAGAGAAGAACTGCCCCATACGGTTTCCGAGACTGTAATCTTTATAGGAGCAGATTGCCAGGTCTTTTCTCCTGCAGAGCCGCTGAGTGGGTCCAACTTCCAATCTTTCAGTTAGCAGCTCAGCACTTAATCATTGCGCCACCAGGGCTCCTTCACAGGAACTTAGAGATTGCAATTTTAGATAGCAGAACCAGGAAAAGGCCCTCTAAAAACACGACATTGGAGTGAAACCCTGAAGAAGGTGAGGAAGACAACTATGCAGATACCTGAGGAAAAGTATTCCGGGCAAGGGAAACAGCAAGTGCAAGGGCCCTCAGGCAGGTGTGTCCCAAACCCTTTGCTGCCAAGTGGATTCCGACTCCCATCAACCCTACAGGACAGAGTAGAACTGCCCCATAGGGTTTCCAAGGCTGTAATCATTATGGAAGCAGACAGCCACATCTTTTTCCCATGGAGCAAACTAGTGGGTTCAAACGATCAACCTTTAAGTTAGCAGCCAAGTACTTAACCACTGTGCCACCAGGGCTCTTGTAGGAGTGTCCCAATGCATTAAATTTCAGCAGCTAGAAGCCTCTGTTTCTGGAGTTGAATCAGAGAATAGATGACAAGTAACAGTAATGGCAAGGAAAAAACTGGTTGTCTACGATTGTCTATAAGACTGTATAGAGTCTTGTAGATCATTGTAACATTTCAAGGACATTAGTTCTGAATATGAGTAAGACAGAAATCCATTGGCAGGTTTTGACCAAAGAAGTGGCATAATCTGATTTAGGTGTAAATGAAATTATTCAGCTGGCTGTACCTGAATGGGGAGGAAAGAATTGAGAGAATTTAAAAGAAACAGCTTATGAAATTGTTACAAACGTGGTGCCAGGTGTTTAGCACTAAGTAACGAGAGCTTTGTTTTCTATTAAATGCCACCATTTCCATGACTGATGAGGAAAGAAGTGAACTACATAAGGAATACAATCTGACGCGGGGAAGATGCTGGAAAGGGGAGGAGTACTGTCATTGGCCTGAGAGCAGACACAGGCATCCTGAGGTTGGTGTCTTGGGGATCCAAAGAACTTCATGACCTCTGCTGGAGTTAGCATGTAGCAAAGGAGAAGAGGGGGCACTGTAAGGGGAGATACAAGATCTCAAAGAGAAAAGACGGTGAACTGGAAGTTTTGCTAAGATTTAACTCTGACAATGATTATTTTATTTTGATTCTAGTGCAGAATCTTAGAATCATCCCAGCATTTTATACAATATAAATCTTTTTCTTACCTGCTACCTAAGACAGTTATTTTCCTATTTAGTCTGCAAGTTCTTTAGCTTGTTTACTCGACTAATATATAATTTTTATTATTCCCTTGCCCATTTCGCCAACATCTTCACAGAAATACTTATTTCAGATGTATTAAAATGCGACCTCACTTCCTGATAACGATATTTCTCGTATGTATCATAGTCCCTACTGTTTAGTAATTCAAAAAATGATGTATTTTATTCTTGCTGCATCTAACTTGAATTTTCTACGGTGATCAAAAAAACAATATAAATTCCTTTAGGAAATGTGTCCCAGGGAGAGGATAGATATGCATGGGAAACATGAACCTGAGGAGAAATGAGAATCCAATAGACGTTTGCACGTTAACTTGAGAGCACTTCACAGCTTGGTGTCGCATTTCTCTACATTAGGACTTGATAGAGTGAGGCTCTATGAGAGGTTTTCTCCTATAAGAGCATGCTTAGTCACACTACATCTGAAGTCTTAGATTATTGAGTATCATCATCTCTCTGTCAAATCGGTAACGGAGGAATAGAAAGTGTGCAAAAATACACAAGGTATTAGAGGTAATTTATTTTTTGAAAGTAGTTGTTGACAGTTTGACATTACATTCAGTTAACACTTCTAGGGACTTTTAAAATTATTCTGCCTGTCAGCGGGACACAAGACTTATGAACACACACGTTCCTTTCTGATTTTCTTTCCATGCATTTGAATCGAAAATGCAAACCACCCTTTAGTGTATTTGCCAGATGCTATATCAACATTTTTAACAGCTGCAATGCCCTCTAGATACAAATTTACCATTTCACCTTTCAAAATGACAATTATTTTCAACATTTCAAATTTCGCTTTGGTTAGAAAAGAACATCCCAGAGTAGCACTGAAAATCTGTCCTAAATAAAGTCTAGAGAGGAGAGAAGCTTAAGCAGTTGACAGTAAGCACCATCAATGAAAGCTGTATTTCTTGTTCCAGAAAATAGTCTGCCTTCTCAACACATCACACATTTTATTATAATTTCAATATTTGCTCTGCTGGATGGTGGTGACCTTTAATGATAATAAAACTTTTATAACTGAATTCTGATCTTTAGGTTTTAAAATCAGCTAAAACTAGACTTCACTGGGATATTTTAACCCATTGCCATTGAGTCGATTCTGACTCATAGCGACCCTATAGAACAGAGTAGAACTGTCCCGTACGGTTTCCAAGGAGCAGCTGGTGGATTCGGATTTGAACTGCTGATCTTTTGGTTAGCAGTCGAGCTCTTAACCACTGTGCCACCAGGCCTCCAAGGTCCAATACTCTTACCTCCTGACTCTCATGCCCACAACTCCCCTACCAACTTGCTCTCTAACATGTGAAATGACCTAAGTATGGCAAAATCTTTCTTTTTTCAAAATTTGAAATAAAATTGGAACTGAAAAATATCCCTTGGTCTGAAAAATATCCCATGTAATGTGATTCTGATTATTTTCTTTACACAAGTAACAATTAGGACATGGAATGAGAAACCTGAGAGTCTAAAAGGAAGGCAGTACTAAGGAAGTATGAAAAGAGAAACAGAAAGAGGAAACAAAGTATAGCTAAAATGAGTGATAGAGCCAGCATAGGTCATCAAAGGAAAGTTACCTATATTTTATTTATATATTGTTAGGCATGCTAGTGATCTCATCTGCCCTAGCAAGTTACCATATTTCATTGCAAATGTCAGTTTAGATCAGCCTGGTACATGGACACCTGTATGTGTAAAAGATATATATGTATACTATATGTCCTTTAAAATTTAACTGTGAGAAGTAGTTGAAAATGACACATTCACTTTTGTAAATATTATTCATACACAGACACAAATTATAATTAATATGCAGATCTAATTATGGTATAGATATGATATTAGAATTAATTTATCCTCATTAAATGATTGTAGGAATAATCAGAAAGGAATAAAGTCTGTGTATTTCTTGTAATCTTAGCCACCTTCTCTGCCTGGTTCTGTGACATCAAGATTTTTTGTTAAGACACTGGACCACGACAGTTTCTTATATCAGAACTTAAACATGAAGTAGCCATTAAGATTAGGAAACCAAGTAATCTAACCTACACCTGGGGCTGACTGCCTGAAGGGCTGTGCACTAGTAGCAAGAAGGGGCCAGAAGTAAGCCAACTTCGAAAACTTCAGCAATTAAAAATAAATTCTAAAATTAATATAGCCTAATTGAATAAAAAATCCTAAAACAAAAATTCTAGAAAAGAAAAAATATAACAAATTAGAACTCAATGGATTAGTTCAATAGCAAATTTAATACAGCTAAAGTTAGAATTTAAAAATTTGAAGACAAGGCAGAAGAAACCACACAAAGTGATAGGTAGAAAAACAAAACATGGGGAAAAAAGAGAGAGTAGGGAATAATGAATATATATTTAGTTGGATTCCCAGGAAAAGGAGAGCAAAAATAAGGTTTAAAGAATATTTGAAGTCTTAGAATTTTGCAGATTAAAGACAGCAACCCTCAGATGCAAGAAGCCTAATGTATTCAATGCAGAATAATAAAAATAAATTCACAATTTGTAAACTTTAAGAAAACCAAGTAAAAAGGAAAGATCTTTTTAAAAAGCCCAAAAATATAGATTATTTTTGAAGAATTAAGAGACTGAAACTGTCATCTCAAGAGCAACAAGGGAAATCAAAAGACTATTTACTGTTTTTTATAACAAATTCACCCAAAGTCTTAATACAGTAAGCAACAACAAAAGCATTATGTATTACTCACATCTCTATTCAGTGAGGACTGGATGGATCTCCTCCATCTTGTATGCATGCCATCTGGGACATGTGGACAGAATAGAAAGGGCAGAAGGATTGTGCAAGATGATTGTAAGCACTATGTCAGGAAGTGCCTCACTCTACTTCCACTTACATCACATTGGCCAGAACCTAGGAGTATGGTCCATACTAATTACTAGGGAGTATGAGATATGAAAGACAGATATTTGCTGGTCTCTAGTTGTCTTTCTCCTTGACAGAAAATACCCCTTTGCTAACTTCCCACAAAGAGAACACAATTAACCTCCTCTTTGAGGTGGACAACACAAAGTGCCTTCCAGGCATGGAATACTGCTGAAACTACAGGATCTATGGGTGAGGTACAATTCTAGCTTCAGAAAATGAAAGAATTGAATAGAAACAGGAGTTGCGATTCCACAGCATTGTGCAATCTTCCAGATGATTCATTGAAAAGTTTTCCTGTCATAGTAGCGGGTGCATGAGTGTGGTGAAGGAAGGGGTCCCAGGTGATAATCTTGCCTTCTTACCTGTTTTTTTCTATAGGTTCTACCTTTGCTTTTTGTAGATTACCTCTCATCTCTCGTATCTATGTACAACATTTGAAGCAGACATTTTGAAGCATACCCTTTTGGCAGGTTAAAGACGGACAGCAAACAGTATTTTTGGTCCATCTCCTATTCCTAGGATGGGTTCCTAAATGTTCCATAAAATGAAAGTGTCAGAGGTTCTTTAAAATCTGGGCGTGTGATTTCTTAAGCAACATATTATATTTTTATGAAAATAACATGTGCCTTCTATGTTTGTTTGCATGCTGATTTTTTCTCAGCAACATGTAAAAATAAATTGGCATAGCAGCACGTGCTAATACCTCGCAGGGGGAGGGTGCAGTTAGCAAAAACATGTAGAAGGTGACTTCCAGCAGGATGGTGCTCTGGCAGAGGCACCACGCCATCCCTCCACAGCAAAGATCCGAAAAACTAAGCCGAACAGACAAAACAACAATTCTGAAACCCTAAAACATCAAATGAAGAGATAAAGCACTCAGCCAAGCACCAAATGGAGTGAGAAAACTGACAGAGAACCGAGAGCAAGGAGACATTCATGCAGAGGTCCCCTATCAGCTAATGCAGCGCGGACCCACCATCTTGGACTCCTATCGAAGACCAGCAAATGGGGTACGAGAAAGCAGCTTCACGGAGCTTCCAGAGGGCAACAAAACAACCAGTAATCTGAGATATATGCTTTCCCACCTGCCACCCTTCTTCACCTCCACTTGGCCTCCTCTGCTTCCCACGGCCACAATCTCTTGTCCGGGAAGCACCAGCTGTTTGGATTCCACACACCCGAACGGGCCGGCTCTCTGAGTGCCATTTGTTGGCTGCTGGTGTTGCTTTTTTTCTGCTTCTTTTGATTTCTTCCTTATCTCTCACCACCTCCCCCTCTTTTTGCTTGAATACCTGGCTCTGTGCGCCATCTTCACTTCTTCCTGAGGGGCTGCAGAGCTCTGGTAATTTGTGAAATACACTTTCCCACCCCCTACCCTTCTTCACCCACACTCGGCCTCCTCTGCTTCCCGCGGACACAGTCTCTTGTCTGGGAAGCATAGGCTGCTTGGATTCCACCAGCCCACACTAGCTGGCTCTCTGAGTGCCATTTGTTGGCTGCTGCTGTTGCTTTTTTTCTGCTTCTTTTGATTTCTTCCTTACCTCTCACCACCTCCCCCTCCTTTCGCTCAAATACCTGGCTCCGTGTGCCATCTTTGCTTCTTCCTGAGGGGCTGCGGAGCTCTGTTCGAGTGTGGAACTGCTTGCCGGTCTGGGTTGCCACGCTGGTGGGATCCCGGGGCTTTTGTTCATTTGTTTGTTCTGAATTGTTTGTTTGTTTTCTTTTCCTTTTCTTGAGTTGGGAGCCCATTCTGGCCAGGCGGTGCTGCGTGGCAAGGAGAATACCCCCTCAGCTTACACAGACGTGCAGAGGGATCCCTGAGGACATTTCTTTTCTCTTTGGGTTTTTTTCTTCTTTCTGTTTTTTCGGGGGCTTTCCTTGTTCTTTTTTTTAAAATCTGTTTTGTTTTCGTTTCCCTCTTTTTCCCTTTTCGTCTTTCTTCAATACTCAGTTTCTCGTCTCTCTATATCGTCCTTCTCTTTCTGTTCCCTGAATTCCTGGCATTGTATACTTCTATGCCTTCTAGCCAGGCTGTACTGCAACACCTGAGAACAACTTCCCCAGACCTCATAGCCACACCACTGGGATCCCTGGAAATTTTGCTGTTCTTTTCCCTTTCCAATTTTTATTTATTCATCCTTTTCTTTTTTTTTTCTTCCCCTTCCCCTTTTTGTTTTTCTCCATTTCATAGTCTCTCATCTCTCCACTCCAACGGCAAGCTCCCCTAGCACTCTTTTTTGTTTGTATGTTTTTGGCTCCTGTTCCTCTCTCCTCTCTCCCATATCCATCTTAGCTCCACACATAACAATCTCCCCGCTACATCCTGCCTATATGCACCGTGCACTTGACATCACACCACCAAGCAGCACAGGCACGGCCTACTGGAACCTGCCCTACACTGATAACCGACTCACCCCGTGGCTGTATTAATTGCCACAAACAACCTGTCCCAGTAACTCCTCTTCAGCTAGACCTGCCCTGCCATACGATATCTGAGTGACTGACCCTGCCAATTGGAGGAGTTGAAAAGTATTGTGCCCACAGACGAGCAAACAACAAAGAACATACAGCCCACCTTCTCAGACATAGTCAAATTGAAAAAAAAGGGATGAAACAAAAAAATCTACCATTAATAAACGCGAAAAATAACTACTGAATGCCCTGAAGACAGCAGATAATATGAAAACATTTACAAAAACAGGACAGGACGGTTCCAGTAGGCATCCAAAATAAAACACCAGATGGCTTCCCAGTGGAAGAAAAGGCACTAGAACTACTTGATAAGGAATTCAAATCTCTAACACTCGGAATTCTCCAAGAGCTGAAGCAAAAAGCAGACAAAAATGGGGAAAAAATAGACAAATTCATGGAAAATACAGGCAAAAAATTGGAAGAATTAAGGAAAATAATGCAGGAACAAAATGCCAAAATAAATTCACAACTAGAAATTCTACAAAAACAACAATTAGAAATCCAAAAGATAAACAAGATTTCAGAAATGGACAGTGTCATAGAAGGGCTGAGAAGCAGATTTGAGATGGTGGAAGACAGGATTAGTGGAATTGAAGACAAACACTTGGATACAACTCTTTTGAGAAAAACTCAGAAAAAAGAACAAAGAAAAATGAAGAGACCCTGAGAGTTATGTGGGATAGAATCAAAAGCAAAAATCTGCGAGTGACTGGAGTTCCAGAACTGGGGGAGAAAACAGAAAACACAGACAGGATCATTGAAGAACTGCTGACAGAAAACTTCCCCAATATCATGAAAGGTTTAAAGCTCACCATCCAAGAAGCCCAACGAACCCCATATAGGATAGACCCCAAAAGAAAACCGCCAAGGCATATCATAATCACACTCGTCAAAACCAAAGACAAACAAAGAATTCTGAGAGCAGCTCGTGAAAAACAAGAAGTCACATACAGAGGAGAAACAATAAGACAAAGCTCAGATTATTCAGCAGAAACCATGCAGGCAAGAAGGCAATTGGATGACATATATAAAATCTTGAAAGAAAAAAATTGCCAGCCAAGAATAATATATCCTGAAAAACTCTCATTCAAATATGACGATGAAATTAGGTCATTTACAGATAAACAGAAATTAAGGGAATATGTAAAAACCAAACTAAAATTACGGGAATTATTAAAGGGAGTTCTTCATATCTGAGAACAAACAACTTCAGCTCAAAGGCAGAATCTAGACACAGGATCATACCAGACAGATACCAATCTAGGAAAT
>NW_004444182.1:2631546-2639578 GCF_000243295.1 Trichechus manatus latirostris
GAGCTAGAGAAGGATGTAGAATAAAATTCTAACTTACAAAAAAAAGACCAGATTTACTGGCCTAAAGGAGACTGGAGAAACCCCGAGAGTATGGCCTCCAGACACCCTTTTAGCTCAGTGGTGAAGTCATTTCTGATGTTCACCATTCAGCCGGGGACTGGACAGCCCCATAAAACCAAATGGGACTAATGAGGCACAGCAGTCCAGGGACAAGGTCCAGAAGGCAGAAGGGGACAGGAAAGCTGGTAATAGGGAACCCAAGGTTGAGTAAGGATAGTGTTGATATGTTGTGAGGTTGCTAACCATTGTCATAGGGCAACACGTGTACTAACTGTTAAATGAGAAACTATTTTGTTCTGTAACCCTTCATCTAAAGTGAGAATAGCAGCACAATTGGAAGAGGGTAGTCGATGTCACTGAATTGTGCATGTACAAGTTTTTGAAATGGTGTATCTTTGGCTATGTATATTTTCACCAAAAAAAAAAAAGGTTGAGAATGGAGAGGGTTGACATGCTGTGGGGTTGTTAACCAATGTCATAAAACAATGTCTGTATTGACTGTTTCATGAGAAACTATTTGTTCTGTAAGCCTGCACCTGAAATACAATAAAAAAAAAAAAAAAATGTAGAAGGCACGTGCTGTTTGCGTAAAAACATGGTAATTCTCTCAAAATGTAAAATGGCTTTTGATTTTCATAAGATTATTCAGTTTCATATGCCAGTAACATTATTCAAAGTTATTTTCAATCATATTTATAAAATATATTTTATCCCTCCCCCTTCTTTCTGTCTCTCCTTAATGAGGGCTATGCCAGTTTATCTAGATTAATATTCTTATTATTGTTCTGAGTTATTGTACTCAACTAGGTACAACATCATAACTATATTCTAATATTTTCCCTGAGTCAACTGACTAGGTGCTGAGCCTTAGTTTTCCAAAGTCTTCTTAAATATTATCTGTTATGTTTGAGATTTCCAACACTTCAAAATCTAGATTACCTTAAATTTTCCTATTCTCATTCATTTTTGGTTTATAATCTAGTCAAGTATTTCCAGACTCAAATCTTTCTTTTAATACCTTGATAACGGCAGCCAAAGAAGTCCATAACTGAACATTTTGTCACAGCACAACATGGATTAACAGGTAACCTATACAGACTACCAGATACTCTAATCTCCTGTCCAGACAGAGAATAAAAGATACATCTCTTCCCTGAGTACCTATAATTAGCATCTTCTTTTTTGGTAGACCAAGATCTCAGAGTAAACCCGAGTCTCTAAATTTAGCCCAGGCTTACTTTCAACTCATTAACTTTAACTCGAGAGAGAAAAATAATTAAGTTTGCATGGAAAATGGCTTTCTAGTAAAGTGCTCTGTACACTGGAATCTGAGTATGAAAACACTCAAAATGGCAGAGCAAAGAAATATTAAGAATCACTCAAAACCCAAAGCCTAGTTTATCAATTCTACAAACTCACCATTTTCCAAAGAAGTCATATATTCTAATTCTGCACCAAGAAACAATGAAAGTCTTTTGAGTCAGTTTGCATTTTAACCAAAGTGTACCTGGCCAGAAGGAAGAATTGAGATAAGAGACTTTATGAGAAATCTATCCCACTTTTTTCACAAGCAGAAACATTATTTCCACAGTTCTCAGGGTAAAAAATTGAATCTCACCTTTAGGCACAGAGTGAGTAATCAATAAATTCTAGCTGATTTTTTTTTTTTTTTTTAAGAAAAGAAAGACACATTGCTTACTTAAAGCCCTTGTATAAAGCTAAGACTTCTGTACAGTTTTCTTGTTCCCTACGGTTAGAGAACCATCAGGATTGCTAAACAGATGATTGTTTAAATATAAACACTGAAGGCCACTGCATCTAAATACTTGAGTGCATTTGCA
Organism: Trichechus manatus latirostris; assembly: GCF_000243295.1. NCBI lineage: Eukaryota > Metazoa > Chordata > Mammalia > Sirenia > Trichechidae > Trichechus > Trichechus manatus. The sequence continues at coordinate 2,633,448 of NW_004444182.1, forward strand.
TGCAAAGTGATTAATACATATTTAATTTATACTCAATAGTAAATTAGAACTACCATGCAGACACACTTCACTGAACTGAAAATCAAGAGAAAATCTGTAACATTAATTTTCAGGGACCAACTTCTATTTCAAACAGGTTTAAATGGAATAGTTATGCATTAAAAAATGTGAACCTATTTCAAGTGAGACACAAAATTAACTTCACTGGGACCGGCTTAAATATTTCTTTAGAAATCTCTTTATGGTTACTAATACCTTATATATCAACATTCAAAATAATATTGCCAATAAATATTAATGCACATATCCTTCTGTAACTCCAAAAGAGAGGTGAATGCACACAGATGTCCTTTAATATTTAAGATGTTTCATATTTATTGATGAATCCGCTAATGAGCAGTAAGATAGAATTTCCCTTCCAGGGGCACCTCTGAAAGTCTTCGTTGTAGTATTTTCATTCTTGATGAAACTGATTGCTTATCTGAAGAAAAATATTAACACTTAATAATAACCTTTTTGCACTGTTAAAAAAGAATGAGTAAAATCAATGCAATTTGATAATTAAACTTCAAACGGATGGTACACCTTACACATACATAGAACAAAAAGAAAATTCTCCTAGGCTTGGTGTAATGAAACTGGTTTTTACGCTTGACTTGAATATATCGTGGTACAAATTTTCCAGAAGACTGCTGAGAGTTTCTCTCGTAACAGTTTTAATATATAAGAAATCCTACGCTTACATAGATATTTCACCACTGAATCAGTCGACCACACGTTGTTGTTGTTAGCTACTATCGAGCTGGCCCTGACTCATGGCGACTCCATTCACAATGGAATGAAGCACTGCCCAGTGATGTGCCATTCCCATGATCAGTGGCAGACCAGACCATTGTGATCCATAGAGTTTTCCTTGGCTATTTTTGAAAGTAGATCACCAGACCTTTCTTCCTAATCTGCCTTAGTCTGGAAGCTCTGCTGAAACCTGTTCAGCGTCATAGCAATACTCATGCCTCCACTGGCAGACGAGTAATGGCTGTGCATGAGGTGCATCTCCTGCATGGAAGGTGAGAATTCCAACACTGAACCACCAATGTCCTCTCAGTCTACCACAGAGAAGCTGGTTTATAGCCACGTTGCAGGTGGCTTTCCTGTCCCTAATGACTAGAAACTGAAACATCATAGAGTCAGAAAATCAGAAAAATAGAAATAATTTAGTACGAACCTTTCCTTTTCAGAGAAAAACGTGGAGTCTAGCAAGGTAAATGACATTTTCACAGCCTCATAATTGGTGTCAGGACTGAGACAGGTCTGATTCTCAGCAGTACACCATCTACATAAAACCAAACCTGTTGCCATCGAGTCGATTCCTACTCATAGCGACCCTATAGGACAGATTAGAACTGTTTCATAGGGTTTCCAAGGAGCGCTTGGTGGATTCAAACTGCCTACCTTTTGGTTAGCAGCCATAGGTCTTAAGCACTACGCCACCAGTGTTTCCACCATCTACATAGTAGAGGGCTTATTCATGAGAAAACTGTAGGGAATCCTCTTCTTCCAGCTCTACTAACAAAACTACCAGTTTATGGTACAGGAATAGATGTTATTGGAAAATGAATAATAAAATAATTCTGCACAAAGATAAGCTAGTAAAAATTTATCACCATTGTTGCTGTCGTTAGGTGTTGTTGAGTCGGTTCCAACTCATAGTAACCCCATGTATAACAGAAAACATTGCCCTCAAGGGCCGTCCTCACAAGTAATCATTGCTATGTTTAAGACCATTGTTGCAGCCACTGTGTCAATACATCACCTTGAAGAGTTTCCTCTTTTTCACTGACCATCTACTTTACAAAGCATGATGTCCTTCTCCAGGAGTTGGTCCCCCCTGACAACATGTTCAAAGAAAGCAAGACAAAGTCTCACTATCCTCATTTCTAAAGAGCATTCCGGCTGCACTTCCTCCAAGACAGATTAGCTCGTTCAACTGGCAGTCCACGGTATATTCAATATTCTTCACCAATGCCATAATTCAAATGTGTCAATCCTTCCTAGGTCTTCCTTTTTCACTGTCCATTATTGAACAATAAAAAAACAAGAAATATGAATACAAGCGATATGGAATTTCTAAAAGACTGGCTCAGTTACCCATTCTTTCTATTAAAAAATCCCATATTGATAATATTGACCCTTCAGGCATCTGTGTTCTGAGATATTTGACGAGTAAATAGAAAATCCATTTACATTATTCAATGCGTTAAACCTCTGTCACCTAAAGAGCCATCTTATGAAGCACAGCACATTTCAATGACGCATTTAGCCCTCTACGTCTGCTTAAGCTTGACTCCATTAAACTGAAAACTAAATGTAACTGGTCATAGTTTTAACATAAAATGTAATGATGAGCAGCCTATCAGTCGTCTGCTCTATATGAACAATTGTATTATTTATGTTATTTTAAAGTGTATCTCTGGCTACAGATATTTGTAAGAATTAGAGTAATTTATATGGAACTGTTATTGCTGTTAGGAGCCCTGGCGACACAGTGTTTAAAGTGAACAACTACTAACCAAAAAGTCACTGTTCAAAACCACCAATGGCTCCTTGGGAGAAAGACGTGGCAGCCTGCTTCTGCAGAGATCTACAGCCTTGGAAAACCTGTGGGGTAGCTATGAGTCAGAATCGACTCAAAGGCAGTGGGTGGGTTTGGGTTGTTGTTGTTGGGTGCCATAGAGATAAATCTGACTCATAGAGACCCTATGTACAACAGAATGAAACACTGCCCAGTCCTGTGCCATCCTCACAATGGTTGCTAGCTGGAGCCCATCAGTGCAGCCATTGTGTCAATTCATCTTGTTGAGGGTCCTCCTCTCTTTCAGTGAGCCTCTACTTTACCAAGCACGATGTCCTCCTCCAGGGACTAGTCCCTCCTGATAACATATCCAAGGTACATGAGATGAAGTCTCGCCATCCTCACTTCTAAGGATCTAAAGGCATCAATTCTTCTCTGGTCTTCCTTATTCATTGTCTAGCCTTTGTATGCATATGAGGCAATTGAAATACCATGGCTTGGGTCAGGAGCACTAAATGAATAGTTTCTTTTATAAGGATCAGCAAAAAGCTGGTTCCTATAAGGAAGAAGTTAAAGATGTCCCAAATGTCCAACTTTTCCAAAGCTGCTGTACCACTCCACCATCTCTAACATCAACTACTCTCACTCTCCCTCATCTTTGGGTTCCCTAATCCACTGCAACATCTCACAGAACTCACGGATTGTATGAAGGAAATGGCTCATGAGGTTGTAGCGGCCGGCAATCCCAAATTCATGGGTCAGGCATATGCTTCTCCCAACCCACGAGGCTGTAGAAGCTGACAAACCCAAACTGGCAGTTCAGACCACAGGCTGCTGGCTCACACAAGACTGTGGAAGCTGGTGAATCAGGTCACACGATAGGCCGCTGGCCCAAGGGGCTCTGGAGGCTGGCAAATCCCAGAATCAGCAAGTCAGACGGTAGGCCGCTGGGGAGGTCAATTGATCACAGACCGGACGTGAGATCCAGATGCAGAGAGAGAAAGCCTTGCCAGGACACATACACATATCTTAGAGGCAGGCCACAGCCCAGGAAGGGCCTAACTTTAGTAAGGGCAGGGCTTGAGTCACACCTCCTACAAGGCTGTGAACCAAGACACACCTTACACCAATCCTGCCTCATCAACATGTAGAAGTCAGGATCCACAATACATAAAATGGAGGACAACCACACAAAACTGGGAATCATGGCCTAGACAAGTTGACACATAACCCTAACCATTACAGTTTCTTGTACCATATTTGCATAGTCCCAGTCATTCATGGGACCGTGGTTAGAAGGGCCATATTAAGTAAATCACTGCACTGCACACACCTTAGTCCTCAAAGTGGCATCTTTGCTTTTTAACACGTTAAAGAGGTTTTTGCAAAAGACTTCCCCTATGCAATACATCATTTGATTTCTTGACTGCTGCTTCCATGGGTGTTGACTGTGAATCCAAGTAAAATGAAATCCTTGACAACTTCAATCTTTTCTCCATTTATCATGATGTTGCTTATTGGTCCAGTTGTGAGAAATTTGTTTTCTTTATGTTGAGGTCTAATCCATACTGAAAGCTGTGGTCTTTGATCTTCATCAGTAAGTGCTTCAAGTCTTCTTCACTGCATACAGCAGGTTAATGCTACTTCATATAGTCCATCTTCTCAGATTATTTGCTCAGTAAACAGATTGAATAAGTATGGTGAGACGATACAGCCCTGATGAACACCTTACTTGATTTTAAAGCACGCATGTCAAATGCCTTTGCACAGTCAATAAAACACAGGTAAACATCTTTCTGGTATTCTCTGTTTTCAGCAAAGATTCATCTGACATAAGTAATGATATTCCTTGTTCCACATCCAGCTTGAATTTCTGGCAGTTCCCTGTCGATGTCCTGCTGCATTCATTTTGGAAACAAAACGATATGTATAGTCACTGTTTATGTTGTTGAAAAGTTATTTGCAATGAGGAAGTCATTGGTCTTCAGTAAAATTTTACTTATCTGTGATATTGATGATATTGTTTGATAATTTCTACATTCTGTTGGATCACCTTTCTCTGGAATGGGCACAAATATGGATCTCTTCTAGTTGGTTGGCCAGGCAGCTGGCTTCCAAATTTCTTGGTATAGATGAGTAAGCACCTCCAGTGCTGCATCCATTCGTTGAAACATCTCAATTGGTACTCAGTCAATTCCTGGAGCTTTCTTTTTCGCCAAAGCCTTCAGTGCAGCTTGGACTTCTTCCTTCAATACCATCAACTAATGATTATGTGCTACCTCCTGAAATGGCTGAACATCAACCAATTCTTTTTGGTACAGTGATTCTGTGTATTCCTTCCATCTTCTTTTGATGCTTCCTGCATCATTCAATATTTTGCATATAGAATCCTTCAATATTGAAACCCGAGGCTTGAATTTTTTCTTTACTTTTTTCAGCTTGAGAAATGCTGAACGTGTTCTTCCCTTTTTGTTTTCAAACTCCAAGTCTTCGCATATGTCATTATAATACTTTGTCTTCTCAAGCTGCCCTTTGAAATCTGTTCAGCTCTTGACTACATCATATCTTCATTTGCTTTAGCTCTCTAGGTTCAGTAGTAAATTTCAGAGTCTCTTCTGACACCCTATTTGGTCTTTTCTATCTTTATTGACTTTGTAACGATCGTTTGTTTTCTTCATGAATGATGTCCTTGATGTCATCCCATAACTCATCTGCTTTGGTCACTGATGTTCAATGTGTGAAATCTATTCTTGAGATGGTCTCTAAATTCAGGTGGGGTGTACTCAAGGTTGTATTTTGGTTCTTGTGGACTTGTTTTAATTTTCTTCAGCTTCAACTTGAACTTGCATATGAACCACTGATGGTCAGTTCCACAGTCAACCCCTGGCCCTGCTCTGGCTGATGATATTGAGCTTCTTCACCTTCTCTTTTCACAGATGTAGTCAATTTGATTCGTGTGTATTCCATCCAGCTAGGTCGACATGTACAGTTGCCGTTTATGTTGCTGAAAAAGGTATTTGCAATGAAGAAGTCATTGGTCTTGAAAATGCTATCATGCGATCTCCAGTGTTGTTTCTATCACCAAGGCCATATTTTCCAACTACCAGTTCTTCTTTGTTTCTGACTTCCACATTTCAATCACCAGTAATTACCAATGAATCTTGATTGCATGTTTGATCAATTTTAGACTACAGAAGTGCGTAAAAATCTTCAATTTCCTCATCTTTGGCATTAGTGATGGGTGCATAAATTTGAATAACAGTCATATTAACTGTTCTTCCTTGTAGGTGTATGGATATTATCCTATCACTGACAGTGTTGTACTTCAGGATAGATCTTAAAATGTTCTTTTTGATGATGCATGTGTTGCCATTTCTTTTCAATTTGTCATTCCTGGCATAGCAGGTCATATGGCTGTTTGATTCAAAATGACCAATACCTATCCACTTCACCTCACTAATGCCTAGGATATCAATCTTCATGTATTCCAATTCATTTTTGACAACTTCCAATTTTCCTAGATTCATACTTTGTACATTCACATTCCAATTATTAATGG
>NW_004444182.1:2640930-2665194 GCF_000243295.1 Trichechus manatus latirostris
TGCATCCTACTTTGGTGAGTGGTGTCTGGGGTCTTAAAAGCTTGCAAGCGGCCATCTAAGATGCATCAATTGGTCCCAACCACCTGAAGTAAAGGAGAATGAAGAACACCAAAGACACAAGGAAAGTGTCAGCCCAAGAGACAGAAAGGTGCCACATAAACCAGAGACTTCATCAGCCTAAGACCAGAAGAAGCAGATGGTGCCCAGCTACCACCAATGACTGCCCTAACAGGGAACACAACAGAGAGTCCCTGATGGAGCAAGAGAAAGGTGAGGTGCAGAACTCAAATTCCAGTAAGAAGATCAGACTTAATGGTCTGACTGAGACTGGAGGAACCCTGGAAAGCATGGCCCCTGGATTCTCTATCAGCCCAGAATTAAAACAATTTCAAGGCCAACTCTTTACACAGGGATTGGACTGGACTGTGGGACATAAAGTGATACTCGTGAGGACTGTGCCTCTCAGCTCAAGTAGATACAAAAGACTAAATGGGCTGCTTCTGTCCAGAAGTGAGATGGGAAGGCAGAGAGGGTTAGGAGCTGGTTGAATGGACATGGGAATCAGGGATGGAAAGGAGGAGTGTGCTATCACAGTGTGGGAAGAGCAATTAGAGTTACATGACAACGTATGTATAAATTTTTGTATGGGAAAAAATTAAAAAAAAAAAAAGAAATCAAAAGATGCATTGCATTGGGCAAATCAGCTGCCAAAGACTGCTTTAAAGTGTTGAAAAGCAAAGATGTCACCTTGAAGACTAAGGTACGCCTGACCCAAGTCATGGTATTTTCAATTGCATCATACGCATGTGAAAGCTGGACAGTGAATAAGGAAGGCTGAAGAAGAATTAATGCCCTTGAATTGTGGTGTCAGTGAAGAATATTGAATATACCATAGACTGCCAAAAGAACGAACAAATCTGTCTTGGAAGAAGTACAACCAGAATGCTCATTAGAAGCAAGGATGGTGAGACTATGTCTTACACACACTGGACATGTTGTCAGGAGAGATGAGTCCCTACAAAAGAACATCTTGCTTGGTAGAGGGTCAGTGAAAAGAAGAAGACCCTCAATGAGATGGATTGACACAGTGGCTGCAACAATGAGCTCAAGCATAACAAGGATTGTGGGCATGGTGCAGGACTGTGCAGTGTTTTGTTCTGTAGTACACAGGGTTGCTATGAGTCGGAACCCACTCGACATCACCTAACAACAACAAGAATAAAAATTACAATTTAAATATGTTATCGTATTTGCGTATAAACGTAAATTAACTGATCAAGAGCATTTAAAATGAAGCACTTGGCATAAGTAAAATCACTAATTTAGGATCTGGGACTAGACTCTATTCCTGCTTTTGCTATGAGAAAGTAACCTTTAGCTCATATCTATGACTGTATCTAAAGAATTAACTTTGTAACCAAAGATATATTTTGCTCTGTGTTCAAGCATAAGCAGGATATCTCAGCCTGTTTCTAGAATGTCTTCCTCTGTAATCAAGCAAGACGCAGGATGTCACAGCTTGTTCCCAGAGAGTCTTGACACACAGCATTATGGACAAATTTCCTTTACGATGGAACCCCAGGAAAAGTTATGCTTGGGAAAGCAGTTTTAATAGCATGTTCCCAGACCAGTATGTCCTGTAATTCCCTGTGTTCTCCTCATCTGCATGCATTTCTGCAATCTATGATCAATTGTTTTCTAACCAATAAAAATATCGTTAAGCCCTGTTGTCTACACCCTATAAAATGTTTGTGTGATTATTGTGTCTCGGACTCCATGGTTTTATTTCATGGGCCACGTATTTCTGAATTTGAATCATTCTTTATACCTTTAATAAACCACTCTGTTTTACTTTTAAAGAGAGTACAAGTTTTCTCTACAACAATTTAGCAACCAACATGGGGCCTGGAGCAACTTGCCAGCCATGACCCCAGAGGATTGTGGACCCAGGGAATTGGCACCTATACAAGCCCCTAGTGCTTAATCTGCTTCCCCAGCTCTGGAGGGGTCAGTCCTAGACAAGTATTCCTGGACCGGACCTTTGCCTTCTTCATACTGAAGTCCCCTGAGGTTTGTTAACGACTTTTTGTCTCTCTACTTTCGGTTCACTATTGAGCCTCTTTGTCCAGTTTGTTAGATATTTTCACTGTGAATCGAGGTTTATTCCAGCTGAGAATTGTGGCTTGGTCTAGCTGTGTGAACTGGCTGTGTTTCTCTAAATGCCTATTAAGATCTTTTCGTGTGTGTGTGTGTGCGTGTGTGTGTGCGTGTGCGTGTGCGTGTGCGTGTGTGTGTGCTTTTTTTTTCTCTTTTGTGAAAGTCTCCAGAGCAAAGGTTAATTTTTTTTCACATGTGTGGTTGCTATCTTAGTGAAGATGGGGAGTGCCAATTAATCACTGGCATGTGTTGGCTAAGGAAAAAATTAGCATTTCACTTAAATTAAGTTCACTGCACAATGAATTAGAATCTAAGGGCATCTAAATCAGGCCACCTTATTTAGATACCTATTTTTGATTGTTTGTATTTGGAACTTTGAACTCTTAACAGTAGCTTGTTAAATTAGTAGACGCTTTTAGGTACTTTCCAGTTAGAGAGACTAATATATTTAAAATAAGAGACTAAGTCTCTAGCCAGCAAAATGAATTAGATTCAAAAAGAATGCTCCATATATTGTCTTGTGTGTTACTGTACAAGCCTAGTCTTTCATCTCGTCTCACAGAATGGTAAATTTAAGTAATTTTTGTCTCATTTTATATTTAAGATTTTTTATGTGTCTTGTCTCAGAAAGCCATGTCTAGCAATTGTTAGCTTTTTTTCCACGAGGCATTCTTTTAAGTCTTAAAGATTTTTGCTTATTGTGCCACAGCTTCTAACAGCAACTTTAAAAAAAACTCTGATATAAATTAGTATATATAACTACTAATATAAAAATGCACTGAAAAAGAATAAATTGTTTCTCTAAAGGATCTTCCAAAGCATGCAGAAAATAAGGTTATGAAAATATGATAACGTCCTACTTCCTGATGGTATTATTAAATTAGATTATAACGTTTCTTCAAAGAACTTATTCAGACAGGTTTAATAATAAATAAGTGCTTATATAAATTAAATAGTAGTAATATTCCCAGGAATTAATAAAAGCAAATTCGCTCTAGTGAAGTTTTTATGTTTTATAACAAATCAACTCAAAGTAACTACCAAGATCTTTTTAAGTAACTTAAGCTAAATTAAATACACGGAATATGTTTTGTTAAAGGAAAATTAGTAATTTTGTCCTAAAATAAAAGAGACTACTTGTTCCAAGATAAGAAAGAGAAGAACATAGGAAAAGTTGTTAGATGGAATAGGAAACAGTAGAAGGTCAGAGGAAAATTAAATGGGAAGTTAAAGATACTAAAGAAGGAAGGCTAACCTCATGCCACAGAGAAAAGATACATGTATGCAAATTTGGGGCTAAAAGTAAGTATGTTTGCCACTTAAAGGATTATGCTATAAGAAATATATAACAAAGATAAGAAATATTGAAAAGTTTATTAACTATTTTTGTTTGATATGATTGAGGTTCTTGTTTATTGCAACTGAAAGTTTAATTATGGGTTAATTCATAAGCTTTTTAAGAACTAATGTCAAATAACATAAAACAAAGAACTGTATTTCTCACTGTTATAATAATGAATTTTTTTTGATTACTAAATTGAAGAGTTAATTTATTTTTTGTGTAATCTGCCCCAAAGATAAGGGTTCAGCCTCTTACTCGAATAAGATTCCTAGGTTGAAACAAAGTCGCCTGGTTTTGGAAAAACTAGGGTTTTTACCTTTAAAATCTTTGCTTTGAATACCTTAAGTATTATTTCTTGGTAATCTGTCATGAACTCCGGACAACTTTAAAACTTCGTAGAAAGCTGCAAAGGATTTGTTTCCATTTTATAAAAAAGAAAAATTCAGAAAACAATTTATTTAAATGTTATACATTATATAAAATGTGTTGTCTAATCAGGAAAAGTAGCAAATTTTCTTTGAATTAAAATTTATATGTAAATAATGTTAGCCTAAGGTTAGACAGGAGCCCTGGGGGGCACAGTGGTTAAGAGCTGGGCTGCTAACCAAAACGTCAGCAGTTCAAATCCACCAGCTGCTCCTTGGAAGCCCTATAGGGCAGTTCTACTCTGTCCTGTAGGGTCACAATAAGGCAGAATCAACTCGACAGCAGCGAGGTTTTTTGTTTGTTTTTGTTTAATGCTAGAAAACAGGCACATATTAGGTCATGATTTTATTATTTGAATTGCTAACTTAGTTGCAACCTTGTTTCCTTTAAATCTAGCATAATCAAAGCCAATGATTTTAGCTAGAGAATTCACATCATTTACCCATAAAGTTTTTATTACCATTCATGTTTAGCTTAATATATTCTTAATATATCCTGGTACAATGTCTCAAAATTATTGTTATATCCGAAACTTTTGAAGATGAAGTTTATCATTATGTTTAGAGATATTTTTGTGTAAACTTTTTGCTTTGACTTTGCATTACTTTGTAGTTAATTACCATCAAGTCTTTTTACTTTTGAAAATTATTATAAGCTAACCATAGCCATTTTTCAGTTTACCATTCATGGATAAGTTTTACCTTACTGATTCACAGAAAACACAACAAAAATAGAGGCCACTGGACTGAGTCAGGACTTTTAGAGCTCTTGTGTAGAAACTGATGAGTTCCCCCCCTCCAAGTTGCTGCTGATCCAGAATAACATGGAATCAAAATTAGCTACTTGGGACTGAGTGAACTAAAAGGATTACTATAAAATTTATATGAGAATATTACTAATATACAGTGTTCTATTTTCTAGATTTTATAAAAACCGTTTTTTTCCCCCTCTTTCCTTTTTTATGTAAGAATCAGCTATTTCAGGAACTAATAACACTATGCTGGTTACAGACTATCCTATAGATTAAAGGATGTTATAACACATGTTAAAGTTGTGACTAAGTATATTCAGAATGTTTTAAATGATTCCACCCATGGACTTCAAGAAATGAATGCTGAAATGACTATGATAAGAAAACTACCTCTTCAAAACCAAATGGCCCTCCCTTATGTTACCTGTACCAACTTCAATACTGTTAGACATTGTCTATCTTTAATCCAATATTCTAAGGAATGTTTTCATAAGTTAAAAGAGCCTTTAACAACCAAAAACTAAAATCTCGAAATCTACCTAATACTGTTCCAGGGTACTATCTATATTAGAAAAGACATCAGCTAAGATTTCCTGGAACCTCATTAAAAAGGACTGTATATATGTGGTTCTCTGTACTAACCCTTGTGCCACCAAATTACAGTTAAAACTTGGATCAATCTCTTCCAACAAAGAAGGCTGCCGCTCCTATGTGGACTGTTCAACCAACCAAATGAATCAAACTGAAATTTAAACATTGCCAGTACAATAAGCAGATGACAGTATGAGTGGACAGCTTTCCCAAGATCACAAAAGAAAATCACCTAAGTAACCCAACCCACAAATTCACGGAATGAATTTGGAGCCCTGGTGGCACAGTGGATAAGAGCTCAGCTACTAACCAAACGGTCGGCAATTCGAATCCACCACTCCTTGGAAACCTTATGGGGCAGTTCTACTCTGTCCTGTAGGGTCACTGTGAGTGAGAATCAATTTGACAGCAATGGGTTTTTTTGGTTTGGTATTTTAATTAAACTCATAGATGGAGTTACTTATATTGATTTCTTTGCTCTCTTATTTGTTTTAGTCGCTATATTAACTTTAATTTCTTTACTTCATAAACTTCAATTATTCCACATTTTTAATATAATGTTTTTCCCAGGTATATGATGGAAGTTAATGTTGCCTGGTGCATTTGCTTACTGTTAATCAAGCTTACCAGCTTCCATATTTGTCTTATGTTCACTGATGAAAATTATTAACTAGCAGCCTTTGAGGTAATTGCTTTTTGTGTAAAACTTGTAGCTTTTAAAGTTCCACTGTTATCAACTTAAGTTTATAAACTAACAGTATACTTACCTTCATATATCCATAGCTGAAGTTTTAATATTTTGCAAAATCTAGCCCAGTTAACTTGGTTAAGCTGACTCATACAAATCATGAGACCCTCAGCCTTGCATTTTTATTAGCTGGCATTATCATTGAAATATTGCATTTGGGTTGTATTATCCCTCTAGCAGGGAACTTTCCTTAATAATATTAACCCTTTATGAAATTCATTCTGTAGCTCATTCTTTGTGTAGCTTTCATTGCCCTGACAGCTTTTTTTTTTTTTTAAACAGTTTAGATGTAGGCATTTACATAAGTGTATTTTCTGTTTCATAATATTTTCAGGTAGCCTTCCTCCACTTTGAGGACTGTCTTTATTTTCTTTTGTTTTATAATACTGTCCATTATAGCTTGGCAAGATAATACTTTTGTTAAGACAGCCTAGTTGGTAGCTAGTACCAGTAACTTGTCTGACTGCTGGATTTGCAGATCGGTTAGCTTCTCCCATACTGAATTAGTTTTGTCTCTCCTGCTACTTTAAAATCACCTTTAAGCAAGCTACACATGTGAGACTACGGCATTCCGCTCCCCTCCCTCAGGTTGTTAGTTCAACGTCAGGTTCTATACTTCAGTATAACCCAGATTAGATAGAGTTAAAGATTATTCTAAAGCAGCCTGGAACCCTTCAGACTCTAAAAATGAATGCTTAGTTTCTTATAGTGCCCCTCCTAATTTCTGGAAAGCAGCTTTTACATGAAATTTAACAATATGCCCATAGGAAACCCTTTCGTATTCAAATGTTAATTAGGACAATTGCCTATTTGTAACAACTCTTGACAGAAAATTGGTTTGAACATACTGGAACTAGTATAATACGTGTCTCAGATAGACACGTATTTTTACATGAAGAATCAAAATATTTAGGAGAAAGCGCCAATAGCAAACTCTTTACTTAGGCTTTACTTTGTCTAGATGGATAGACTATAGACAGTCAATACAGTGTAGGCCATTTGGGAGTTCCTTTAAAAATTCATTCCTTATAATGACAGTGTCCATTGGACCAGTAATTTAAAATTATTAGAAAAGAAATGAATTAAATGGTCAGAAAATACCCAGAAGATATACAATCCTTTAAAAGAAAACCCTGAGAAACTGTTTCCTTTATAAAAGCGTTTATTCCCGAGTAAGAAATAGCAGACTTTGAAATTGCCATTCACATGTATCCACTACTATAGAAAAGGCAGCCGATGACATTGTCAGCTCACTAGCAACTCAACAGAAACCTCTAAACGTCCTTGCAAAGCTGATTTTAGACAACAGAATTATCCAAGACTTTCTGTTAGCCCAACAAAGTACAGTATGCGCTGTTGTTAACACCTCCCGTTGTATTTAGGTAAATACCTCAGGAGAAGTAAAACAAGATATTGCCCAAATACACCAGAAGACCACCTGGCCGCACACACCTGAACAGGCCAACTCTGACTTCCCCTTTTTCAACATCTTTAGCTACTTGCCTAAAAGAATATGATCTGGAGTTAAATCCATTTTATTCACTAGAATGATAATTCTCATTTCAGTTCTCATCATTATTAGAACAGTTAAATGTTGCATTAGATGTATGACCAATGCTGTTACTCAGAAACCCAATATGATAGCTATGCAAAGAATTATATACATTTACTCTGCTCACTCTTGTAACGAGATGAAGAGTATGCATACCCTAGATTAGCCGTTTGAACAGTGAAGTTGTTCTTCTAATGTAGTCTGCTCTGTAACTCCCTCAAATCCAATCACTAAAGCAAAATGCCCAGACATAGCATAAAGAAGAAAACTGATAGTGCCTAGCTACTGGAAATATGGCCCAGCTACTAAAAGTAGCCTCCAAGGATGCTTAAATAGGCTGTCAAAAGAAAATAGCAGCAACTGATGCCTTAAAGGCTCACTACAGTAAGCAGTCACCTAGAAGAAGTATTATCATCCAAGTCCATGCAGAAGAAATGTTCTTGCTTGCAGTAATCATATGAGGTTCACAGACATTTTTGACCAAAAGGAGAGAATGACCAAGAGCATTTAAAATGAAATGTTTGGCATAAGTAAAATAAATGGCTAATTTAAGATCTGAGACTAGACTCCATTCTTGCTTATACTATGCAAAAGTAACCTTTAGCCCATATCTATGACTGTACCTAAAGAATTAACTTTGTAATTAAGAAAATATTTCTCCCTGTGGTCAAGCAAAAGCAGAATGTCACAATCTATTCCCAGATGGTCTTTTCCTCTATAGTCAAGCAAGATGCAAGATGTCACAGCCTGTTCCCGGAGTGTTGACACACAGCATTATCAACAAATCTCCTTTACAATGAAACCCCAGGAAAAGACATGCTTGAAAAAGTAGCTTTACTAGCATGTTCCTAGACAAGCATGTCCTGTCATTTTCCTGTAATTCCCTGTGTACCTCTCATCTGCACACATTTCTGCAATCTATGATAAACTGCCTTCTAACCAATCAAAATATTGTAAGACCTGTTCTTTGTTTAAACTCTATAAAATGTTTGTGTGATTATTGTGCCTTGGACTCCATGGTTCATTTTTATGAGCCATGTAGTTCCCAATTTGAATCATTCTTTATACCATTAATAAACCTCTTTGTTTTACTTTTAAATAGAGTATGAATTTTCTCTACAATACATCCAAGAATATCTCATGAGACACTATTAAATGTTTTTACTTCAACATTTGGAAATGTGGTTTACATGACTGCTTCTGTTCTTAGTCCATCAAAATTCAAATGCCAGTAGATTTTTATTGAAAATGTTTTTCACTCAAGAACAAAGTCTATCCCAATGTTAATCTCTGGGGGGAAAAAAAAACCATGACTTCTTTTAAATAAGAAAAATTTTTCAGGATTTTGAAATTATTTAGTATATAATTATACATATCAAAAGTTATTTAAATGTTCTCTTAGTAAGAGAGAAGCTAAGGAATTGATCATAGGCACTGCTATTGGTTTGTATGAGTCACAATAAACATATTAATGATACAGACTCTGTGATTTAGGAAGAAAAGTTGTTCTCCCACACAGACAACTCCAGTACCTTGTATCTTCAGGGTCATTATTCAAGGCATGTGGTTACTTTTTCCAATGACTATGTAAAAGAAATTTGAAGTATGTAATGATAAAATAAAAAGTGTGCATGTGTATGTGTATGTGTGTGCGCATGCAGGTACTCCTAATAAAAGAAGAAATAATACTGAATCATGTAAATATTTTCTGAGGTCTGAACTGTGGCCAAGGTGTGGGAAGAGAAAGGCACATAAATTGAGAAATTTGAAGTTATTTGCACCTTGATTTTGAGTTAGAATAGCCCTAATTTCAATGATATTCCTGAAATGCAAAGCAAATGGAAAAGAAATAACTTGTAAAATAATAAGTTCCAGTCTTCATGTGCCCAAACTACTGCTAGATATAGAAGAAAGAACCCAAGGTGTTATTGAATAAATTTCTGCTTTAAATACCCAAATAATACCTTTATCTCCTGAAACAGTTAATTCAGTTAACTAAACTCACTGGGATCAAAGAATGTCTTCACCACTGTGAGACTCTACTATTACATTAGATCAACTGAAATTTATGAAAATAAGCTTTAATGGCCTACCTCCATAAGATATCACAGCTCTATTTTTTAATAAGAATAATCATTAGCACCCATTGTAAATGGTGTTCTGGCAATATAAACTTTTAAAAATTCAAACTGCTCTCTTCTTTGTAACAAGAACTTGGCTATTTTCAATATGCTTCTCAAATAATTGAGGCTTCTGGCCCTGCAATTCAATAAGGTCCAGATAACACCACTAATGTATTTAAATGTATAAAAATGTATCTCATGGCTTTCTACAGACCATCTTTTTATTTCATGAATGTAAATGGCCTCATTAGCCAAGATTGCCACGGGCATAAAGCATCAACCAGGTCTAAAAGTGCGTTTTAAATGCTTTAGTAATTCTTGGGCACCTTTTGAGAATTTTAATGTTTTCGTTTAAACTGTCATTCATTAAATTAACAAAAGAAAAGAAAATCACAGCATAGAAGGAACAAGGAAAAACTCAGAAACTCATGCCAGAATGTAACCGTGGCTCCTTTTTCTCCTAACTAGAGTTACTGTTTAAAACTGTCTGAGAATATTTTAGAGAGGGAATGAAAAGACTGGCGTTTTGAAGTAACATCTCTCAGGAACTCTTGAATCTAAAAGAAAACTCAAAGAAACCTAAGGGAAATAGGAAAGTTAAAATGACAGAATTTTACTACCCACCTCCCATCTGCCATCATCTTTTGTCATAACTTGTAATAAATAGCAAGATTCTGAGTTGAGATTCTAATTAACACTAAGAAAGCCTGAGTGCAGGATTGAAATTTAAAGGAAATAAAAAAACATTAAACAAGTATTTTGAAAAATCCACTAGCTGTGTAATCAGTCAGGGATTAATTTGTAAATTAAATAATCAGTTCCTCAATTACCAGGAGCTTGTTTTTAAAATGTATAAAGCAGTGGTATTCAAAAGTTGGTATGAGACTGACCACCTGTTCAATCCAGGGTTAAATACACAGATGACTTAGCTTCTTGTTGTACCTACTAAATCCATTTTAATGGGTGCGGGGACCAGACAACTCAGTTTTAACAAGACAGGATCACTGGCCTGCTTTCTACCTTAGCACTCAGCTCCATCGTCTTCTCTGTTGCCTATGGCTAAAACTCCATTATCAAATTAAAGGCTATAAAGTAACTTCTCTTTTAATCACACACTATACAATCCTCAAGCCAATTATTTTCTTTTTATTAGTAACAGGACTCTTTCCTGGTGGCAGGAAGTCATGACCTCCCTGGGGTCTAAGACCCTGAAATAACTGGGAAGATTTGATGAGAATGTTGAATAACCCTGGGCAACCCAGCTAACTCTGCTTAATTAAAGAGGAACTGCTTTACATGGATCTTCCCCAACACACAGGGTATTAAAGCCTGGGTGCCTAAAACTCACTGAATCTGCCCGCCAGTAAGTGAGGCTAGAGATCCTAAGGCAGTTTTGCGTGACCCCAAAGCCCACACTTCCTTTCTTCCCAGCAGGATGTGGCAGGACATCCACCCCTGGACCCTCATTTATATGTCACATTCTCAGCTGATAGCTTGTTTTTGTTTTCCTTTCTGTCCCAAAGCTGAAAATAATTTATTTCTCTTTTGCCTTCTAAGTTGCTGCATCTATTTTTTTCTATTTTTTCAATAGTAGCAATACATAAAGTTTTATTTTGAAAATAAGATTAAATCAAAACAAAATCTATTTGTGGTGAAAGACGATGTTGGATTTGCTGAAGTCACCTGTGAACATAAGAAAGATAAAAAATAAAAAATCACTGAGCAGAATGATGTGGGGCTTCTTTTCTCCTAAAATTGCTGCATTAAACAAGAGCACGTGAAATATTAAAAGATGATTTTACATGATTTTTTTCAAAAAAAGTTAAGTGCCACTTAGTTTTCTTCTGAAATCAGATGGCTTCCCATTCTTCTTGGGATTAAAGACCCTGCATAACCTGGACCTACTTCCCACCTCCCCTCCTCATTTTACCACATGCTAACCTCAGAGTCCCTGAGTGTCGTAAACGGTTTAGCGCTCAACTGCTAGCCAAAAGGTTGGCGGTTTGAACCTACCCAGAGGCACTCTGAAAGAAAGGCCTGGCAATCTGCTTCCAAAGGTCACAGCCTTGAAAACCCGAAGGAGAAGTTCTACTCTGTACACATGGGGTCTTCATGAGTCAGAGCCAATTCCATGGCAACTTACAACAGCATCACCCTTGACTCACAGTGTTTTGGCAAAACTGGTCTATTTATCATTCCTGTCACAGAAGCTCTGCCTCTGCTGTTACCTTCAGTCTGAAACGCTCTTCCGCTGATTTCCTCTATCCTATTCAATCCTACACATCCCTCCTATTCCAGTTCCAGTATCACTTCCCTAGGAAAACCTTCTCTGGCTGCTCTCTGCACCCACGCCCAGTAGCGGTCACACCCCTTCATTAGGTGCTGTCACCGAACTATGGTTCTTCCCATTAGAGCACTCATCTCAGCTTGTAGCTCAGCATTCATCAGCGTGCTGATCTGACTGATGCCTACCTGCCACTAGACTGTGAGCAATGTGAGAACTAGGACTGGGTTTGTTGTGCTCAACACTGTATACCCAGCCCCTGGCACAGTAATAGCATAATTTTAGTTGGAACTAGATTTAAAAAAAAAAAAACTTGTTGAACGAATGAATGGTCGAATAGAACATTGGGAGGTGTAACTAATCTTGAGTAGGGAGAAGTAGTTTCATTAAACTACCCTGAAATCCTGATTATTCACTAAATACAATTCCCAGACTTTTATCAAAATAACAAGTTAATCATTATTGTTTTCCCAAATATTTTTAACACAACTTTGGGTGGTAGATATATTAAGTTTGAAGATAAACTGAGGCAGAGTTGTTAAATGACTCAGCCAAGGGAAACACTAGTTTCATAACTATGACTAGAACTAAAATTTTCTAACTATTAAAAAAAATGATGAGATCTCTTTCAACTAGGTGTTGAAAGACTGACTCTAATATTGGCATGGACACCCTTTGGCATTCTAGACTAGTATCCACTTTATTTTATTTCTCTTTTGGGATATAACCAAGATCCTGTCAACTTAAGATCTCAGAGCTCAAAAAGTATGTAGAACTGAACGCTTTGTTAAGGTGATATATTCCAAAGACATTAGAAAACTCATATCTCAGAAGACATATTAACAAGTGTTACATAACCTGGAGGGTTGTCAGTTCAAGGCAGAGAAACTAAGAAAATGTGTAGAGTTCCTCTAAATGACGCCAACATCATAGCTTCAATAATTACTATGAGAGAAATTGTTAGTAATAGGTGATAGAGGATCGACAAGAGGAACATTTTTGGTAACAATATAAAAGTTACACTTAACAAAGATTTTCCTAAGATTTTACATTTTCTTAAAATTCAAAAAGACATTAAATTATGTATGCATAGCTGTGAAAATTTCTTTTTAAAATCAACTCCTCTGAGGTATTGTTATTGTTGTGAGTTGCTGTCAAGTCAATTCTGACTCATGGTAACCCCATGTGTGCAGAGTAAAACCGCTCCATATGACCTTTGAAAAGCAGATTGACAGGCCTTACTTCTGAGGCACGTCTGGGTGGGTCTGAACCACCAACCTTTCAGTAAGTAGTCCAACGCTTAACGGTTGGTGTCACCCAGGGACTCTTTTAAGGTATAATTTACATAAAACACACAAATTTCCTGTGCACAGTTTGAGGAATTTAGACAAACATATACAGTAGTGTAACCACCACCATCAAGATATAGAACATTTCCATCATCCAAAAAAGTTTATTTGTGCTCCTTTCCAGGCAATTTCCTCCCCCAACTCCAGGGCCCTGGTAACCACTGATCAACTTTCTGTCCCTATAACTTTTCATTTTGTAGAATTTCATATAAGTGGAACCATATGGTAAAGAGCATTTTGTGTTTGGCTTCTTTCACATTAACAATGCTTTTGAGGTGCATGTACGATATTGCATGCATCAGTGGTTGTTTTCTTGTTATCGTCCAGTTTATTGTGGGTTCTTAGTTTCTATATTCTACCAAATTCTACAAAATTATGTCTTAAATATTTTTATATAAAATGCTTTCAAATAAATGGCATATAATCAATTTAAAATCAATTGCTTTGGTTTCAGCTCCATAGGAATTATTCCTGATTTTCTGCCCTAAAATCCCTTTCCCATGCATAGCTGAGCTTTTTTTACTTTCACAGTCCAATTGCATTCTGGTACCTAAAAGGAAAGCTCTAATTCATTGCCATTCTTGATCCACTGTCTACCTAAATCTATGCGCTCTTCTTGGGTAACATCTACTCCTATGATTATATTCACCTATATACAGAAAAACACCAAAAAAACCTGTTGCCATCAAGTTGAGCCCTGGTGGCGTAGTGGTTAAGAGCTTGGCTGCTAATCAAAAGGTCAGCAGTTTGAATTCACCAGCCATTCCTTGGACACCCTATGGGAGCAGTTCTACTCCGTACTTATAAGGTTGCTGTGAGTCTACCTATTGATAAAATTACATTTTCAAATCTGACATTACCTCTGAGCATCAGACCTTATTTATCTTCCTCTTGGTCATATCTACTAGAATGCTCCACATAAACGTCTGCCAAGAACTATGAAGTATCTAAAATTGTATCTACTTGCAAGCTAACAAGTAACTGTCAGAATTTCATGGATGCTGGCAGAAGACAAGAGACTCCCAGTTCAGAGACAAAGGGCTTTATTACTTGTGGCACAACTGATATCATGAGCTTCGTGTTCATTTCAGTTTACCTTGCTTGTTCCCTCTCCCACCCATCCCCAAGTCCCACAGGTCAGCTCAGAGTGGCCCAGGTAGCTGCTAACATACAATGGGTTCGCACCATATCTGAGAAACTCTGATATTAGGAAACCTCAATCTTTTAAAGAGACTGCAAACAAACCTGCTCATCCCTTGCCCCAAATGGAATCAACGTCTATATTATCCTAGACAGCAAAAAAATCTGCCTCTGTCCTTGAGGGAGACACTATCAACGTTTAGCATATAAACACCCTTAAAAAGTCATCCTGAATCAAAAGCTGATACAAAAAAAAAAAAAAAAAAAAAAAAGGCAGAAACATGAGGGACTCATGGAAAATCGTTTTTCAACAATGACAAATATAACATCTTCCTTACCCTCTCAGAAATTCCTGCTCCTCCTCATTTAGTTCTCTATCTCAGTTGATGTCATTACCCAAACTAAAAATGAGTCATACCAGATTTCATTTTTTTCAAAACTCAAATGCAGTTACTTCCTCATTTCTGACAATTTTTACCTCAAAATATTTATCAAAATTATTCCCTCCTCTGCATCCTCATCACATATCTCTAAGTCTTTATCATGACTCTCCTGAATTGTTACAATAATCCTGATCAGTGCTTCTCAAAGTGTAGTCTCCAGAGCAGCAGCATCACCATCAACAGATAATTTGTTAGAAATGCAAACTATGGGGCTCACTTCAGAACTACTAAATTAGAATCTCTGAGGGTGGAGCCCAGAACTCTCTTTTTACAAGTGCTCCATGTGATTCTGATTGCACACTAAAGTCTAAGCCTCTGCTCGAGATTATACTATCTCTGGTCTTACTTCAAGGAGACCTGGTGTCACAGTGGCTAAAGTGCTCGGCGGCTAACCAAAAAGCTGGCAGTTCGAACACACCAGCTGCTCTATGACAGAAAGATGTGGCAATCTGCTTCTGTAAAGATTTACAGCCTTGGAAGCTCTATAGGGCAGTTCTACTCTGTCCTGCAGGATTGGTTTACGAGTTCGAATCGACTCAACGGCAATAGTTTGGTTTTGTTTTACTTCCCTTAATATATTCTCTTTTCTGCCACTAGAGTGTGCTAACAAAAACACAAATCTGATTGTATCATTCCCTATCAAACCTTTTCAACACCTTCATTATCAAAGAAAAAAGTCCGAAACTCAGCTAAGGTAGGCTCCTCCAAAATCCCTCTTGGCAGCCTCAGTCTATGGACAACCCTCTCCTTTTCCCATATAGTACTTCACTGGTGTCTATTTGTAATAAAATACTTTGGGAGGTAGTAGAGTTTAGGCCCCAAGTCACACACTCCTGGGATTGAATCTTTGCTCCACCACTTTACTATCTGTGTATTTTTTTTGAAGTGGCATATCCTCCTTAAATTAACTTCATCATCTGTAAAGTCGAAGCCTGCCTCAGAGTGAACGTATTTAATTCAACAATATGTAAAAATCACCTAGCACGGTACATTCCGCTCAGTAAGCACAAACTTGCTTTTATTACTTCTGCATTACTGTATTATTATTCATAGTAGTTATTTGTTACTATTAGTATTCGTGATTATTATGGTTGTTGTTCTGGCAATACTTAACATAGGTAAACATGAACTTGCACTATACAGCTTTTCTAGTCTGAGTGATAATAGCAAGCCTGACAAAGAATGGGTTTTCAATAAATGTTTGTAAACTGAATTAGTTAATTTATCCTCAACCAAACATATAAAGGATTGTAGAGGGGACATAAGCAAATGAGGTATAAGATCTATATAAACAGAAGCTCGAGGCAAAAGGCAATTGATACATTTAAGCCAATGTAGGTGACAACAAAATTATTTCAACTCATATTGATTGGTCACTTGTTGTGCGCTACCCTTGAGAATACAAAGATGGATAAGATATAATTCTTGTCCTCAAGCAGCTCAAGGCCTAATAAAGAAGATATACACGTACACCGATAAATTAAAATGATGTACTGTAAAAGGATAAGTGCTATTGAAGTTGTACCAAAAAAAAAAAAAAATTCAATAGGAGCACAGTCTGGGAAGGAAGGAATTGGGGAAACGCTATATCCAAACTCATAAATTCAGGTACTGCATATTGAGGATATCAAAAACACAAACTGGTAGCAAAATGTATGATTTAGTCTTTTTAAAGCCTCTTCCTTACTGCCCAATAAAGTTGGTGACAACAGCTTCCTGTTGAATGGAGAGGAAATAACTCACATCAGGAAATATTTCTCATCCAATTGGGACTGAAGAAGGGTAAGATCTTGACAAATGCTGTGTTGGGAGGTTTGCCAAAAGATATTTCTAACTGAACAGTACCTTCAGGAAGTAGGACATGCATACATATCAAAATCAGGGCAAGAACACTCTCTGTCCTTCCAAAAGTAGAACTCATTAACAGAGATGATGTTGTGCTTCCAAAACTGGGCCTGTTTTAATGTACCACTAATCATCTCAGATATGACTGAGCCTATCAGACATCATCATAAAAATGATGACTAGGAACATGAAGCGAATTCAATTATTCTCAAAATGAATAAAATCAACATCCCCAATGAAGCTTTTTAATTATTCTCATAATCTCAAAAATAAATTCTTTCATGGAAATAAATGGTTGGATTTTCTGGAGGCTTGAAAATTTACTAAGTATTTCAAGTTTATATCAGACATCCTTTAAGAACTGAGAATTTTATCAAACCTTTTCCCTGCAAATTACACAACATTCTTGCTCTTATTGTCAATCAGGTTAAAATGGTGAATCGTTTAACACATGAAATTTACAAAAATTTTCTTTTAATTGTAGGCCTTACATTAATTACATTTACATTTACATTACATTTAATTGTTGCCTTACATTAATTTTCAAAGTGTAATATTCACCACATATGGACTAGGCACTTTGAGCAAACCTATTTCATGTAAGAAAATGGTTTTTCAGAGTGGGTAACTTTTTAAAAGCCACTCATCCTTATGGAAAATTACAAAGGAGCAATCTCTAGAGTGTCCCAAATGTAAAGCAGTATCTGCCATTCACATCACCTTTAAGCCCATTGTTGTCTAGTCAATTTCTACTAATAGCGACCCTATAGAACAGGGTAGAACTGCCCCATAGGGTTTCCAAAGCTGCAAATCTTCATGGAAACAAACTGCCACATCTTTCTCTACAGAGCTGCC
Organism: Trichechus manatus latirostris; assembly: GCF_000243295.1. Classification (NCBI taxonomy): domain Eukaryota; kingdom Metazoa; phylum Chordata; class Mammalia; order Sirenia; family Trichechidae; genus Trichechus; species Trichechus manatus. Next base: position 2,658,537 of record NW_004444182.1, read on the forward strand.
AGTACATTCGAATTGCTGACCTTTCGGTTAGCAGTAGAGTGCTTAACCACTGTGCCACCAGGGTGCCACCTTTAATGACCACAAATTTTCTTGCAGAAACAAAATCTGAATTGTTTGTGCAAACGGTAACTTACTGAAAGACAAGAGAGTCAGTTCCATATGGAGTGAATAAGTAGCTACCATCCACCGGTATCCTCATTTGTGGATGAGGACAGACATTCACTACAGTGCAGTTTTCAGATTTCCTTGTGTCCTGTTGCTTATCGAAATATGCTCCTGCATAACACTCCTGGATGCTTCTGGCCATAGATTATTCTGCTGCCTCCCTCTGGTGATATGTTACTATGATAAATCATCACAGTGCACCACTGCTCTGATGAGCTGTTGCTTCAGTACACCATTGAAGCTGTCACAGGGATGATGTATGAGAAAGGCATACTGATGATGTTTTACACAGAAGATGGTGCTGCCCAGGGAACAAAAGGTTTAGGAGAAGATTCAACATAATTACCCGATAAAAGTCAGCCTGCACACAGCATGGTAGGAAATGCATTCACGGACATGGTAAATCACTTCCCCTTAGTGTGTGCTATTTCTGGTGCTACTGTCATAGGCCTCTTTCCCTGAGCTACAGACTGATTTACTATAAACATGTGTGAGCGGAAACAAACGCTTCAATGGTGAAATCGAAATTTACCCAAAACTCAAATACACGGTTTAACTCTGAGAATCTTTATTATTTGTTAAAGTAGTTAATTGGTGCTGAGATTTTTCTTGTACTTCAGGAAAAGGAAATAACCCTTGTTTGTTATGATTATGCATGACTTTTCCAGGAAAATATCAGGGCCCTGGCTAAAACAAGGGATTAAGTCAGATTTACACTAAGTTCTTACCCCGTTGAATTCAAAGGTCTCACGAGCTGCCTTTAAAGTAGCTGCTAGGACAATGTGCAAAATCACATTTTGGTTTTCCTTTTATTTAAAAATAGCCTCTCAATCCTCATTCATCTTGCCGAAGTATCTACGGACTAAACCACAGGAGAAATGCATAGTTACTCCAGTTTCTCAGTGAAGTGAAAGACTGTTTTCTTGTATACCTACTTCTCCATATATAGTCAGCGTTAAATATTCCTTGATTTGGGGTAAACTCAATAATTATTTGTCCCTTTACGATCTCAGCTCCCTCCCATCATGGGAAATGTCGATCAACCCAACCAGGTGACTATGATGAGCAGAAAGTATCCTAGAGGAGGAAAGTTATTCTGTTCCAAGTTTTCATTGATTAAGGTCTTGTAAAGGAATATATGGGAAGATATCTTAGACTAACATGCAATCTATTAATCCTTTTTTTATCATTCCAATAAATTTTGGTTGATAAGCAATTCACTATTTGAATACATTCTGTTTTCTATTTTAAAATTCATCAAGGCTGGTAGAGGCAGGGTTAAAGGGGATGTCCAAATAGCATCTTCTAAGTTTGCATTTGCTAGAACTGTTAGAAAATGCAGGTTAGTCTCAAAAGAAGCTACAAAATGTGTCTTTAGAGTTCTGTTTTATGCTTTTTTCTACCTCTGGAGCTCTTAAATGAACTTTTCTCTGGAAAGTTGACAACTTCTTAATCTTAATTAGGTTTTGGTAGCCTCATAATCCTTTATTAAAGAATCTTTACCTCTTCTTTTTTGTTATATAAAACTTACCTCAACCATCCTCACATCGTAGAGTACAGCCAAAGGCCTGGCCTCTTATTGGAGAAAACCTCTCTTGCAACCATCTGCTTTCTGCTAGATGCCAACAGATGCTCAGATAATTCTATTCATCACCAAAGATCCTAAAAATCAAATACTAACTCCCAGCTGGAGAACTAAGGACGTCTGGAGGTGACAGAAATCAAACACCATCTGACCTCATTCAATGTTGTTTCTCTGTTTGGTTGCTCAATATTCATATCCACAATGAATTTAAGAGGTTTCAAGGGCCGATTCATTTTAAAACAAACAGAGACAAAACCAGCAGCTACTTATGCATTTTCTTGAGTCTGGTTTTCATGTTTCCCGTGATTTGATAAATGTCCAAGAAGTACAGAATCAGAGGTTTACATACAAGGTCTTTATAATCCGATTCACTCAACTCTGACCCTTTATTCATTAATTCAATAAACAGTTTGGAGGACTTCCTACATATCAGTCACTATGCTACAAAAACAAACAAACATGAGTCCTGGAGTTGGTAAAAGGAGCGGCACCAACATTTATACAAAAATGAACTGGAATTGGTTTGTCAGAGAATCTCCTAGGTAAAAAAAGATACTGAACCATATCCAAAGGCCCTAGTTAATGCCAATTATTTAAGGACAGTACTATATCAACTGTAAATGTAAAAAAGGGGCACTTTGTTTTATGTCCCTTTTATGTAGATTGGGATGCTCAGATTGTATGAGAAAGTTGAAACCCATTTCTTTCCTCAAAATTCTGTCAAATAGTTAACACCTGTCTGCCTGAATATAGAGCACATGTTCTTTTCGTTATGCCATGCTAATCAATACGCATTATGAGGACCATATGTGAGGGGAAAAAAAGATTAAAGAAACTTCAAACATAAATGGAAGAGGGACCACTTTCTACAGTAATCATTTACTTATAAATATATTTCCCACTAAACTGCACTTGCTTCTGATCGAGGATATTTTCTTACTCTTCTTAATTACTCTTCACCAAGGCAACACTAGGAATCAAATAAATGTCGAGTAAGGAAAGAAACAGAAAGAAAATCACGAGACAAAAACTATGACACACAAACATCTATACAGGCAATATTCATTTTTCACACAATATACATATAGATACATATTATGGGTACATCAGTTTGACAGTGCATGTAATTATCCACCACGCATATACAGATGCTCGTAAATATTAGTTCCTTCTCTTTCCTACAGAAAGCAAAAGTATGTATGGCATGTGAATACAATTTAGAGAATAGAATGCACCGTAGCCTTCAAACATCTTCATATAGAGATTTGGAGCACGCTATTCAAATATTGATTACCATGGTGAAATGGAAAGAACATTGCTTTGGATTCAGACAGACCAGGTGTTAACAATTACTCCAACCACTTTCTGAATGTGTGAACACTGGAAAATTTCTTCACATTTTTGAGTCTCATTATCTTCATCTCTAAAATAGAAATAATAACACCTACTTCAAAGGGCTGCTATAAGGGTACAGTGAGACAACTCTGGAAAGCACAGTGCTGGTTGGAAGTAGGTATTCAGGGGATGCTAGCTGCATCCCTAATTCAGTCAAAGCAGTTTTATAATAATTATCACATGCTTAGATTAATGGCAAGGTAGTCTGTTATGAGACTTCAAGCGAGGTTATCAACGTCCTTGGTATCTTGCTTTTCTGTGAAAATACATAATCACTTTATATTTACATAGCACAAGTGCTCAATTACATGGAACTCAATGACGTTTAAGAGCAAAACGCCAAATATAGAAGGAGAAAACAGTCATAATTTGAGTCTAGCAGTATCGTGATAAAGGGTGGAAACAGGAAGTCGTTAAAATGGTTAACACCTGGTCTGTCTGACTCCTAAGCACATATTCTTTCCACTACACTAGGTGTGTGTGTGTGTGTGTGTGTGCGCGCACACACGTGCACACACACACAGAAAATAATTTTGCCTCACTCACTATCACGAGCCTGTTTCAACCTGCCAGAATTGAGGTCAGAATCTAAGTGGCTAAACCCACCATTTACATACCAATAAAGTCCTAGAGATATTATCATCACCAGCATATTTACTGAGGTTCAAAACAGTTACACAATTAAGTAAAAAGTCTCCTGGTGAAAACTACTGATAAATAGATTTTTACATAACTTTTATGGTGATTGCAAATCTGAGAATCCTGTTTTCATAATAGAAAATCTATGATCTGTCATTTGTTTGAGCACAATATGGTGTATTTTTTAAGGAGATGTCATTCTGAATATTATTACACCTGGCCTTATACATATGTGGGTAGGCAATTAGGCAAAAGCAAACATTAAACAAAAATAATCCAAACAGATTGCAATCTAAAATAGAAACCATGAAGATTGATCAGTGTTACAAGAATACTATCTATCTGGGGTAATAGATAATAAAAATATTATCAGAATTATAAGAAAAAACAAAGACATACAGAAAACACCTTATTATATCAATTCCAGCTTACATTTTAGCACTCTATCTGCATTTTATAGGGGTAATGGTAATAAAGTATCGCCTTTGATATTTATGAGGGTCATCAATACTGTGTATTATTATACACACACAGATACATATATATGCAAACATACATATATGTATATATACATATACACGCCCACACACACATATTTGGGGCCCTGGTGGTGCAGCGGTTAAGCGTTTGGCTCCCAATCAAAAGGTCAGCAGTTTGAATCCACCAGCTACTCCTTGGAAACCCTACAGGGCAGTTCTACTCTGTCCTATAGGGTCACTGTGAGTTGGAATCAACTTGATGGCAACAGGTTATACATATATTTATTTACAAACTTGAAAAAATTTTTTTCATCCCCGCCCTCATTCACTAGTACTTTAGAAGTCATTGTCATTCACTTTTTAGATTAAGCAGTTTAGTGTGAACAATCACAGGACTCTAACATTGAGCAAAGTTCAAGATTCACTAAAATAACTATTATTGTTCAGCTGTATTTATTTTAAGCACATGTAACTTTATTCTAATAGTCTGGCTGATGATTCAGTCCGTATCACTTTTTTTTCCTCTGACTTCAGTTTTCCTTTTCACCTAATGAGTCTTATTATAAATAATATGACCCAATAAATTGAAGCCTAAGGTAGTAAAATATCATTTATGTAACAAAAGTACACAATACAGTTTTGCCATGTGGATTTGGCCTATAATACTGTGGCAATTTGTAAGCTCACAAAAAGGAATTTTGGCAAACATAGGCACAGTGGTTAGGAGTTCCGCTGCTGACTCAAAGGTTGGCAGTTCGAATCCACCAACTACTCCTTGGAAACACTATGGGGCAGTTCTACTCTGTCCCATAGGGCCACTATGAGTCGGAATCAACTCGACAGCAACAGGTTTGGTTTGGCGTTTTGGTTTTTTTTGTTTTTTTGTGGAGAATATTACTTTGGTGGAAATCTTGTACCCTGATTTATTTTATATTCTCATTAGTGGCATCTTTAATACATTTTAGCTAATGAAAATCTCAACAGAATATTTTGTTATAAATGTGTATGTGTGCCTGTGTTTTAATGCTTGTAGAAGGGAAAGGAGAAGCAACTGAAGTACCACCTATACACAATTTGTTGCTGCATCTCAGAGCAGAGCTTACAAACAAGACTATGGATGTAATTGTTTTTTCCATATGGGATTTTCCCTCCCCATTTACGCATCCAGAAAGGCTACACGAAGATTACAGAATTTTTCTTCTTGAAATATTCTTTATTAATAGTCCCACCATCTACTTCAATCATTAATTTTTCCACTTTCAACTAGACACTTTTTAAATAACACTTTAAAAAATGAGTGAACAGCAAGAAACATGAATAAAACAGGCTCTACTGATGAACAATCAGGGCTTAGATTAAAGTGTGGGAGTGGGTGGGGAATAGGCACGGATAGGCTGAAAATAGCGATGATACAAATCTCATTACTATTTGGAGGGACTCTTGATTGTATAAAGTGAAGATACAGGACCAGGAGTCAGAAAATTTGGTTGCAATACTGATTCTACCACGACCATATTGATATTTGATAAATTACTTACCATTTGTCCTGATTTCCATTATTTACATAAAGGGAGGATAGAAGTTTATGACCCTTATTGTCCCTTCATGGTCGAAATTTCTGCAATGTTGATATGATTTCATATGAAGAAAATAAGGACAACCCATTTTTGTTTTCAGCACAATTTCAGATATAAGAATGTTTCTGGCAATGTGTAGAATAAAGGGTCAAAACAAAACTAGCAAGTCAGCAACAACTACAATGCAATCATGACTACAGGATAACAACCACTCAAAGGGACAACAGAATGCATCCACTTTACACTCTTAAATTTGTTTGCCTTCAGAGCTGTCTTTGAACAATACTGTCTAATGCTCTGACTCTACACTCTTACGGGCTCCAGAGTCACAAGTCCTCACTGAATGGCTCACTATGCTCAGAATTCAATCTGAAAGAAATTACTATATAAAATCCCAACTGTAGTGTATTCTAGTATATAATATGTACAAATAAAAATTTGCAAAAGCCGGAACCTGTGTAAGATGAAACCCGTCAGAGAAGGAAAACTCACTGGGTGTTTACGAGGTGGGATTCGTAATAGAGAGCAATAGAAAAGTGATAAGCCCCCTGTCAAAGGCGGAAAACTTGCAAGATCTGGAAAAACAAAACAGTCCAATCAAGTTCTGGCTCTCACTGGTTTCACTGTCTACATATATATTTTTGCCCACTGCCCTTTGCCATCAAGTCGATTCCAACTCATAGTGACCCTATAGAACAGAGTAGAACTGCCCCACAGGGTTTCCAAGGTGTGGCTGGTGGATTTGAACTGCTGACCTTTTGGTTAGCAGCCAAGCTCTTAACCACTGCGCATACATAATATATGTAACATATATGCCT
>NW_004444182.1:2665294-2684357 GCF_000243295.1 Trichechus manatus latirostris
TACATATATTGTTACATATATAACATATATGCATATATAACACATACATTACATATACAACATACATATGTGCATATTATATATATAGAGAGAATATATATACTGAGGATATATATATATATGCACATATACCCAAACGAAAACCATTGCCGTCGAGTCGATTCCAACTCATAGCGACCCTACAGAACAGAGTAGAACTGCTCCATAGCGTTTCCAAGGCTATAATCTTTACAGAAGCAGACTGCCACATCTTTTTGCCTGCAGAGCAGTTAGTGGGTTCAAACTGCCAACTTTCCGTTTAGCAGCCAAGTGCTGAACCACTGCACCACCAGGACTCTCTCTATGTACATATCCCCTATGGAGAGATATGTAGTAGACGAACAAACCTGATAAATCCTGAACAAATCTTAAGATTAATATAATTATTAAAATAGAAAAATATTAAAGGAAATAGATAAAAAGATGATTTTATCAGAGAATAGGATTCTATAAAAATATAAATTCAAGAAGTAATAAAAATATCTAATAGGTAAAATTGAGAAAGCAATGAATGAGGTTAACAGCAGAATAGCTATACAGGCAGTCCCCGGGTTACAAATGTGATCCATTCCTAACTGAGTCTTTTAAGTCTTTAATTTTGTAGGTAAATCTGAACAGATGCATACAGCTCTTATTTAGCCTTTCTTTAGTGCAAGAGAGGAGTCCTGGTGGCCCAGTGGTTAACTGCTCAGCTGCTAACCGAAAGGCCAGCAGTTCAAACCCATCAGCCAGCCAGCCGCTCCATGGGAGAAAGATGCAGCAGTCTGCTTCCATGAAGATTTACAGCCTTGGAAACCCTATGGGGTCACTATGAGTCGGAATCAACTAGACAGCAATGGATTTGATTGCAAGAAGTCTCAAAGCCCTTTCAGTGATTTAAAAGCTACACATGAAGCAATCTGAGTGTGACGCAAGCAAGGGTTGGTTCAATCGTCCAAAGCAAGGGCAAATTTATGTAGCATTAAAGGGCAAGTACGAGTTGTCTGTCAGACACAACCAGGGGACTGCCTGTAGTAGAAGACAAACTGTGGCAAGACGGGAAGAAAAAAGGGAGAGGGGGAGGGAGGAAGGAATATAACAAACAGCCTCAGAGGCATGCAGAAGTAAGTGAAAAGACCTAACATACATATAATTGGAATCTCAGAAAGGAGAAAAATTATGGGCAGAGAGAGTATTAAAGGAGACAATGGCCAAGACATTTTTGAAACGTATGAAAGACATCAACACACAGATCCAAAAGGTCTTTATGTTATAAGGAGAATAATCACAAAGAAAATTACTCCTAGGCTCAGTATAGTCAAACTGCTGAAAATCAAAAACAAACAGAAAATTGTAAAAGCAGCCATATAAAAAAAATCACCTATACAAGAACAACAATTAAAAGGGAGTTGACTTGTCATCAGAAACAAAGGAAGTCAGAAGACAATTGAATTATATGTATTTTTTAATGAAATATTCAGATGCCAGAATGAGTGATAAAGTTCACTCCAGAGATAGTTGCCTTTTTTTTTTTTTTTTAAATGGAAAACAGAGATGCCTTGAGAGCAAAGTCAACTGCATTATTGAAGAGACCATTTCCACTTGATAACTGAGGAGGACTGGTCCTTTCTCATCTTGCTAGTCCTTGTCTCTATTACCCCAGGTGTCCAGCAGGGTGCTGGGCTTTCTTCTTGGTGGGAGTGGGGGAGGAGAGAGGAGACAACCATTTTTCCTAGACTGCTGGAGAGACTGGCTGTGTCAAATCTACCCACATAGTCTCAGGAAAGTTTGCAAGACAAGCACACTCCTGAATTATGTTAGAGATGTTAGGCCATCCTTGATGGGGGAGTCTATACTGAATGGCACTGGTGTGATAATACTGCAGTCAGGGGTATCGAGACAGAGGCTTCTGACTTGCTAGCCAACAGGACATCATCTGTACTGTGAAAGTTCTGACCATTAAAGGGTAGAGGGAGTAAAGATTTAAATCACAGAGTAGGAGAAAATATTTTGAGAAACACATATTCAACAATGACTTAAACGAAGAATATATAATAGCTTCTAAAAATCAGTCAGAAGACATAATTTTAAAAATAAAAACCAAAATTTTGAATAGGTAGTTCACAAAAGTAGACATTCAGTACCAAAATTAATATATTAAAAGGGACTCAACTTCATGGTTGTTAGTGAAATGCAAACCAAAATCACATGCAATACTGTAACACATCCACCTGAAAGGCTCAAAGGAAAAAATTAGACTGTACCCATTGTTGGCAAGCATACCAGGCATCTCATATACTGCTAGTAGAAATGTAAATCGGCCTAACCATTTTGGAAAACCAGCACCATCTCTAAAGCTGAAAATAGGAATACTTTATGATCTAGCAATTCTCTTAGGATATAAGGACATCCAGAAGAACTGCATACATATGTTCACCAAATGACATGTACAATTACATTCCTAGAGGCACAACTCATAGTAGCCAAAATTGAGGGGAAAAACAAAGGTCCATAACCTGATTAATAAAGTGTGACATGCTCACACAATTGAATACTGTATTGCAATGAAAGGACTAACCTACATATGACCACATGGCTGGATCTCACAAAGCCCATGTAGAATGAAAGACACTAGAACACAAATAGTACACAAAGTATGTTCAATTTATATCAAATTCAAAAACAGACAAAAGTATCTGTCATGTTAGAATTCAGAATGACCACTACCTTTGAGAGGAGTAAGGTCCAGTATGGCCTTGTGGGGGCCTGGTAATGTTCTGTTTCTTCCTCTGGGTACTGCTTTCGTCTTGCGTTGGCTGAGTGAAAAGTCACTGAACTGTACATTACAATTTGTTCACTTTTCTATATGTATTACTTCAAAAAAAGTTTACTTAAAAAAAAATAAGAATCAAATGTGTGTGTTGAAGCATATAGCTGAGTTTAGCAGTTGGGTTTCTTAGCTAACCCTGAGGTGCAGACTAGTATTCAGGATATTCATAAGAACGTGCTTTTAGGATAACATCTTGGCAAGCATGATTGGACAGAGGGAGAAAGTGAGCTGTGCTGCAGTCACAGTGAGGGGCTTACCTGACCCGGGAGGAGCTCCGAGGATGGACAGCCCTGAAGAGTTCTCCCCAGCGTGGTAAGGATCTTTGGTCTTCATCTCCTGCGACGACCAATCACCGGATGTGGGCTGCCCCGGAAGAAGATGTGGTCTGGGTGAGGTATTTTCTTCAGCTGAAGTAACCCCACAGCGCGTAACAGCTGAGGGGAATCTTCCAGCAGCACTCTCAGCAGCTGGGGAGATACATTCTCCAGCCTGAACGGTGGTCTCATCAAGTCCCAGCGTCCACCACACAGGGGATCCCATTTCAGGGCTTGGACTCTAGGACACAGAACATTAAACCCTGTTAAAAGAAGGAGAAAGCTAGCTCCCTTCCTGTCTAACACTGAACCGTCCAAACTTCTGGGGAAGAGTCTTCCCTATAACTAATCTTAATCTCTCATGGGGCAGTTTTAAATGTGTTTAAATATGCCCTTAAAATGTAGAATAGTTGCTGAACTAAAGAAAATTTTACTTCTCCCCTGTGTAACCTCCACCCCATCACTGAAGATTTTTAATTGCTGAGCTAAACATTTCCATTCACAAAGGCTTTTGCTTTCTCTCTTAGTTATAAAAACCTCTGAAAGAGTTCAGCAGAGTAGCAACCTTTTTTCATTTGTTATATCTCTCATAAGAAGGAGGAGACAGATTAGGATATAGAAAAATCACCCTTTTAAACAATTTAACAAAATAATACTGACAGTTTTAAATATTTTTCATAATAATGTGAATCCTTGGATATTTTTGCTGCAATGTATCATTTGGTAATAATCAGAGTCACAGATGAGACCCATTAAATGACTATTATGGTTTGTTTCCTTAATGTTGACTGAGATAGTAAGAATGCCTCAAATATTTACTTTCCACTATGTATGCATATTAATTACTCTTCCTATTATCATCATAAATCATCCTTTCCACTGATGACATACTCTTCACTCTAATAAGTGAAAATTACAAGAGCAAACAAACTAATCTTTAGCAGGAAGGCGGTTGATAATTTAGTAAATTAAATGAAGCTGAGCTCTATATAGCTAACAACTGGCTGTGTTTCCTACCCCTGCTTTACAAATGCCACGTATTTTCCACACAATCTTAAGCCACAAGGAGATTCTATTATTCTTAGACAACTTGAAGACATCACATGAAAGTAGGAGATATACTATCACTGTAAAAGGCCAGAATGTAACATCAGCAAAATCATTCAAATGTAAGCAAACCAAAAACTTGGTAAACTAAAGCATCCCTACCTCTCTAGAAGGAGCCCTGGTGGTACAAATGATTAAGCCCTCGGCTGCTAACTGAAAGGTTGGCAGTTCGAACCCAGCCCCTCTGTGGGAGAAAGACCTGGCAATCTGCTTCCATAAATATTACAGTTTAGGAAAGCTTATGGGCAGTTCTACTCTGTCACGTGGGGTCACTATGAGTCAAAATCAACTCAAAGGCACCTAACAACAACAACCTCTCTAGAACCTGGTGTAGGCCAAGTCATAGCAGATAATACATTCCCTTTCCGTGAACTTATACATATTTCTAGAAGTTAGGAATGGGTCTCCATGTTTATGTATCCTATCCATGATATGTATGTTAATGTTACTGAAATAAATTGAATGCTTATACTGTGGCAGGGACTATCCTGAGTTTTCACATTTTTTGACCCATTTAAACCACACAAAACTCCTATGAGACAGGTTTTTATTTGTATCTCTGTTGTGAAGATGAAGAAGTGAAGTCACAGAGAAATACAATACCTTGCCTGGGGGCATCAGTAACTAAACAGTGATAAAACCAAACCAGTTGTCATTGAGTCAGTTAGGACTCAATGGTGACCCCGTATGTGTCACAGTAAAATTATGCTCCACACAGTGACTGTGTGCTTTCATCCCTGATATCCATTCAGTAGCACAGAGCCCATACTTAGCTGCTGAACTAGAACTACCCTTTCAGTAGCTTGGTAAATAGTCTTCAAATAGTCACTCTCTTGGTTAATTGAATTCTTCCATGCTTCATGTTATCGTCATATAAGTTCTGCAGAGTAAAGAATACGGTTTCTGACAGCAGTAGTTGAGGGGAGGAGGGACGTGTAGTTTCAGATGCAGTTCCGCTAATGGAGTTCTGGATCGCCTGCCAACTTGCTTCTCCAAGGTTCGGAACCAGTTTCATTCAGGTTCGAACCCCTGCTGAGAACTTGCATTTCTAACAAGGTCCCCGGGGATGCTAATACTGCTGGTTAGGGATCATTCTGAGAACCACTAGTAGAGCAGTGGTTCGCACAAAATTTATTATACATAAGAATCACCTAGGGATCTTGTTAAAATGTAGATTCTGATTCAGTATATCTGGAGAAGAAATGTAAATTCTTAGCAGGGGTTCCAACCAGAACGAACTGTTCCAAGCTATGCTTGCAACCAGTGCTCTAAATGCCTCCTTTATCATTAATCATGATCCCTACCAAACAGCACTTTGTTTTCCCTCTTCAAGAATACACTATCTCTTGGCAGGTGAAAGCATCATGATTTTTAATCACCTGGGTGATTAACATGCTACTCAGAGTTCCTGTCCTGAATGACTAAAGGTGATAAGCACAGTTTGTACTCTTTCTGCAGCAACTGCTGCCAGCCATTTTCCCCAGAGGAGGAGAGAACTGGATAGGAGCCGGGGCCTTGGCAGATGTCTTTCAAATGAGAACTTCAGAGCCTTAATTGTTTTTTTTTTTCCCAGACAAAGCAGCCTGCACCATCATCCACAGTATTTTAGAAGACTCGATTTTAAAAATGAAAAATATGAGGCAGTGTAAATGAAGACATGATAATATGATATTTTTAGGAGGAAGAAGTGAAGCCTTATAATATGTACTACTACTTACTGTATTTTCTCTTCTTCATCACCATCATCACCACTTTTCCGGTTTTGGGCACACTGAATGAAGAAAGAATAAGCTCACTCACAAAATCAATATACATTTGCCATACAAATCCACAGAGTACATGAAATTTGCCTAGACAAAGTGAAAACTGTGCTATTCTAAACGGCTGAATTTTCATATTTAAGGAAGAAATGAAAAGGGAAATTTCATCATCTTTGTTCTCCAAATTTAATATATAAGGAAAAATAATTCCTAATACACATAGTTTATCAAACGTTGATAAATATGGCTAAAATATATTGCTAACATAGGCCAGTTGAGCACACTTCTGCCCTACTAGTAATGGGGCTCACCATTGGTCGGGTGGATTCACCGCTGGGCCAATGGGAGACTCTGATGTTCCCAGGGCTCGAGCTGGGATGAGGAAAAGCGATACTTGGGTTTTTATCTCGTGACCGACCCTCTTAGCCTTGGCGAGGGTTTTGGGTTTGGAGTTAAAGATGTCGAAAGGATCCAGGGCAGTGGAGTTAATGTCCTTGACATTGAACCTGTTGAAGGGAGATGCATGTTATCAGCTGGTTCAGATGGTGTGATTGTGCTTTGTGACCTTGAAAACTCCAGCAGGCAACCTTATTACACATGTAAAGCCATGTGTTCTGCTGGCAACAACCACCTTGACATTCACAATATAGTGTGGAGACTGTGCAGTGTTAGCCTCATGACACTGGCATGTTTACATCTGACTCATTTGATAAAACTCTGAAAATAAAAGATACTCATATTTAAAGCGTACGTCATCTCAGCATCTCTGGCTTCTCGACATCTTTGTTGTTGCAGATGAATGGCAATCATTTATTGAATTTGAGGCAGTTCAAAAACATTTAAGACTTCAGCAAAAACATCAGAGAGACTATAACAACTATAATGAAGATAATCCCTACAGTCTGGAAGATTCCTCTGAGCAAGGGCCCTATAAGCCTAGATTAAACCAACTGAAAAAAACAAATAGACTAGGATTTGATTCAGCTTTTATGGTGTTTTTTTTTTTTTTTTTTTTGGCCAATCTGATGTTTTTTGTATTTTTGTTTCTTCTAAGCCATTTATTTATGAAAGTTTAAGCGCAAAAAGAAGTGTTGTTTACAGTACATTTGCTGTCTTGTTCTGTGAGAAGGTGATCTAAGGCTATTGTATTGAGTACTACTTTAAGAAGACAATTTAATGACTGATGTTGTATTCAATTTTTTTTTTGTAGTAGATTAACGCAGTTGCTACTGCTTATGGTAATCTAAAGCATTTTTTTGCTATTAAAAAAAGGTTAATTGACTCAAAACTTTCAAAACCGGTTACTTTCCTTTCTTGCAGCTCCACATTGCGTTTACAGTGTTTCAACATTTGCTGTGAAACTATTAAGGATCATACACATTAATATATAGCTGTCAGTACTCTTTAATTTAGTGCCAGTTAATTATTATCTGCTTTCCTTTTCCAAGAGTAAGCAGTACCTAAATCATCATGTTTTCTTGGTTGCCTAGAATTTTTAAAATCTTGGAATCAAACTTTAAACCCAAAATCCAAAATTAAATAAATAATATCTATAGGTAGTTTATTGGCATTTTTCATGTTTTTCTTCATCCTATTTAAAAAAAAAAAAAACCTGCTTATTATAAATGACCTCAAGTATGTTTTTGGAAGGGGTAGAGAATAAGTAAATAAAATTAAAATATTTAGATTTAACAAAATCTAGTGAAGCTTATGGACCCTTTCTGAGATTAATCGTTTTAAACGCATAATATACCACTCAAGTACAGTTATCAAACTATTTTTTTAAATAACAAATTTGGGATATAATAACATAAAGTCATCTTTTTAATACGTTAAACAATAGGATTTAGTGATATGTTTAATAACTATCATAGTTATAAAGTAGTGATGAGTATAAGTTATCTGCAACAGCTATAATGTACTATGAAAATATCTGTGATTAATTTGATGACAGTCACATGTTCTTCAAATACTGCTGTGGTTTGCTAAGTTTCATTTTGAGGTTAGAGGAGATTAAAAAAAATAAAACACACTCCTCTAGAGTCGATTCTGACTCATGGCGATCCTGTGTATTATAGAGTAGAACTGAGCTTGATAGGGTTTTCTTTGCTGTAATCTTTATGGAAGCAGATCACCAGGCTACTCATTCTATGCCAGCCCCTGGCATAATGTCAGTGCATAGTTATAGGTGCCCAGTGATAAGTTAATGTTAAATAAATAAATGATCATATGAACCTCCATTGCCTATCCCCTGCATATCATCATTTCCAACTGGACAATTGCAATAGCTGCAGTCCTTGCTCACTTTATTACTTACCTCACTCCTAATGAAACAGCCAGAAAGATCTTTGTAAATTACATATCACATCATGTCACTCCCTTGCTTAAAACCACTTGATGGATTACTAAGACAAAATCCAGGACCCTTACTTTGCCTATAACGTTTTGCATGGTCTCATCTTGATTTACCTCCTCCACTTCATTTTCTTCCATCTCTTATTAAAACAAACAAACAAACTAATTGCCATTGAGTTGGTTCTGACTCATAGTGACCCTGTAGGACAGAACAGAACTGCCCCATAGGGTTCCCAAGGAACGGCTGGGGGATTCGAACTGCCAGTCTTTTGGTTAGCAGCTGTAGCTCTTAACCATTGTGCCACCAGACCTCCATCTCTTACTAAGCCCCCTCTAAATTATCAAACTCATTCTGGCTTTTGGCCATTTGCAGGTGTTATTTCTTCTTTGGGGAATAGTTCCCTCTGTCTTTACCATTTATCCTTCAGTTCTCAGCCTGAATATCACCTCTCTATAGAGAACATCCCTAAATATGTGAACCAATTCTCGTCAGGTTTCCTTGATTCTGAAATGTACCAGGCACCGTGCTCTGCAGTGAGGTGGTGATGGTTAATGCAGATGTGGATTTATCATGAAACTCAAAGCTTAAACATCAGGGCTCCCTCACCTGCATGAGCCTATCCAAGACTCTTGGAAAAGTCATAAATGTGTTCACATGATGAGATGTTCCTGCAAAATTTTAACTGCAGTTGGTTCAGGCCAGTCTTTCTCTACAGTGTCAGGCAGTCGCTCAAACTTCCCGCTATGACATAGTAATGTTGTGGGCATTTCATATCTGCAAAGCATTCATTCATTCATGCATTCCTTTTCTTAAACACAACCCATAAAACAAAGACCTACCTTGAATTAATATCATTAAATTTACATGCAAGCAAAATAATGCTAAAGATAGCTGAAAAATGGTTGCAGCAGTACATCGACAGGGAACTGCCAGAAATTCCAGGCAGATTCAGAAGTGAAACAAGGAATATCATTGCTGATGTCCGATGGATCTTGACTGAAAGCAGAGACTACCGAAAGATGTTTACCTGTGTTTTACTGACTATGCGAAAGCATTCGACTGTGTCGATCCTAACAAATTATTAATGACATTGTAAAAAATAGGAATTCCAGTACACTTAACTGTGATGTGGAAACTGTACGTAGACTAAGAGGCAGTCATTTGAATTGAACAACAGGATACCGTGTAGCTTAAAATCAGGAAAGTTGTGTCAGGGTTGCATCCTTTCAGCATACTTATTCAGTCTGTATGCTGAGCAAATAATTCAAGAAGCTGGACTATATGAAGAAGAATGCAGCATCAAGATTGGAGGAAGATTCATTAACAACCTGCGTTATGCAGATGACACAACCTTGCTTGCTGAAAGTGAAGAGGACTTGAAGCACTTACTGATGAAGATCAAAGACCACAGCCTTCAATATGGATTACATCTTAACATAAAGAAAACAAAAATCCTTACAACTGGATCAATAAGCAACATCATGATAAATGGAGAAAACATTGAAGTTGTCAAGGATTTCATTTTACTTGGATTCACAATCAACACCCATGGAAGCAGCAGTAAAGAAATCAAAAGATGCATTGCATTGGGCTAATCTGCTGCAAAAAAAAACCTTTTTAAAGTGTTAAAAAGCAAAGATGTCATGTTGAGGACTTAGGTGCACCTGACCCAAGACATGGTATTTTCAGTCACCTCATATGCATATGAAAGCTGGACATTGAGTAAAGAAGACCGAAGAATTGATGCCTTTGAAATCATGGTGTTGGCAAAAAATATTAAATATACCATGGGCAGCCAGAAAAACAAATCTGTTTTGGAAGAAGTACAGCCAGAATGGTCCTTACAAGTGCGGATGGTTAGACTTTGTCTTACATATGTTGGACATGTCAGGAAGCACAGGTCCCTGGAGAAGGACATCATGTTTGGTAAGGTAGAGGGTCAGCGAAAAAGAGGAAGACCCTCAACAAGATGGATTGACACAGTGGCTGCAACAATTGTGAGATGGTGCAGGACTGGTCAGTGTTTCATTCTGTTGTACATAGGCCCTCTGTGAATTGGAACCGACTCGATGGCACTTAACAGCAATAACAATAACCTTAGATGAACAAAAACTGCCTTGGTCCATGCTTCAAAGATTATATCAGTATAGCTTAGAGAGAAAGAGAAATATTAACAAAGAATCACACATATTAGTGTAATCATTGCTGTGATGAAGAGTTACATGGTGTTATGAAAGCACATAATAGAGAAGATTAACTTAATTATTCTAATGAATCTGTCCAGGTAAGCATAATTGTTAATATCATCAACTACTTTCAACATAAAGAATCATAGATTGGAAACAAAAGGTTTTTCTAGAAACCAAGGAAATGCAAATTCAAATAATGAAATACTATTTTTCACCTATGGAATTTAAGGTTAATATTAAATAATAGTGAGGTAGCCACATGACACTCTCTCACAGAAAACAATTGGCAGTATCTATTAGAACTTCGAAAATTGTTTTCAGACTTTTGCCTAATAATTTCATTTCTAGGAGTCTGTCAAGAATAGGAGAAAAATCATGTGCAAAAAAATACATACTTTAATGTTATTATCTATAATAGCAAAAATTGGATAACTAAGAATTAAGTAATAGAGAAATGGTTAAATAGATTGCATTACATCAATTCAACAATCATTACAAATTGTAATTTAGAACAGTAATTAATAAAAAGAGAAAATATGCATGATATAAAGTTATGCCAAAGAAAAGAGGCTGGAAACATTTCTAAACAGTATGATCTTATGTATAAACTACTGGAGACAAATATACCAAAGGGTTAATAGTGATCATCTCTGGGTAAAGAGATAATGTATTGTTTTTGTTTCCATTTTTAGTTTTCTATATTTCAATTTTTTTATAATGATTATTATTTATAGAATATATGAAAAATATAGAATATGTCATATAAGTACTTTAACACCTTTTATTAAAGAAAACATGATCAGAGTATGAGTTTCTTGGGTATAAATGGAGATTGAATCTGTTCATGAAATCTTACTGAGAAGAGACAGATTCATCTTGACAGGTAAACCATGCCTCTATCTCAGGTTCTTTTCTTAGATATTCAAGTGACGTTAGGGTCGTTAGAATGCTGACAGATGCTGACAAGAGATGTTTAAAACAAAGTTTTTGAGTTAGTAAGGAAACTACAAGGGCAGAATCAAATGATTCAATGGGACTTGTGATCTTAGAAAAGACCAATAATGAATACTAAATTTTAATGAAGTCCATAGTATCGCTGAAATGCACCATTTCATTTGCCGTTAACCTTTCTGATATGCTACTCTGAGGTCTTTAAATCCTTAGGACAGGGTGTCATTTAGTGACAAGGACAGGTGACTGTTTCATTTAAATGAACACACTCAACTGAAACATGGCAGAGGAAAAAAATCAGCAGGGGATATATGTGAAGAGAGAAGATTTAGATTTAAAGACGTAAAAGAACAAACGCAGGAGTGGTTTTCACAGAATTTAGCAAAGTAGTGATACTCCTGTACATGTTCCAGATTTAACACATCCTCTAAAAAACAGCAATAAAAATTTCAAGTGAATAGCAGTCTTTCCCAGACGTCTGACAAGAAACATTACAATAGAGTTGTACCAAGATTTCTTCAAGTATTTATTCAAATGAAAACCAAATCACTTAGACTCTTTGGAGAAGTCCTGCTAAGGGAGCAATTCGGTAGTGTGATCTGCGTTGTAACGCAAATTGGCAGAAACTGGCAGCATTCGAAAAAATTTTTTTTTTGCAACATCCCTTCTAACACATTTCATGGCAGCAGAATATTGTAACTGTGAAAGTTACACTTTAAGTCCAGGTTCAGGATGAGCCAGGTGGCATGAAGGATGTATCAAAAACACAGATCACTCTTCCACACGAAACTGAAAGTTTTGAGTTGCTTTTATTTTTAGCTTTGTAGTTATTGTAACGTCACCAGGAATTTGGAGGCAACACCTTCAGTTGAGAGAGGAAAAATAAATGCCCTAATAATTTTATCCTTTTTTCTGCAACTCACAGCTGTCCTCCAAGCCCCAGCATCTGAGCCACACCTCTGCCCAGGCGCTCCGCTGAAATCTGGGGCTCCATGGCAATGACTGCTTCTTGAAGCAAGTTTATTAGTTTTCTTTTGTGACCATAACAACTTCCCATAAACTGAGCAGCTTACAACAAATCAAATTTATTATCTCACAGCTTCTGTAGGCCGTCCGTCGGGTGGGCTTGACTGGGTCCTTTGCTTGGGGTCTCACAAGCCTGAAATTAAACTGATGGCAGGAATGCATTCCTTACTGGCAGCTCTGGGGAAGGATCCACTTCCAAGCTCATTCAGCGTGTTGTCCAAATGCAGCCCTTTGCAGTGGTAGAACTGAGTCCATGTTTCCTTGCTGGCTGTTGACATAGACTAATCTTTGCTCTAGAGCTCGCCCACATTCCTTCTGTTGCCTTCTACCTGGTCCCCTCCAGCCATGGGAGTGAGGCACCCTCATGCTTCAAATCTCTCTCACTTCTCTGCTGGGTCTGTCTCAAACAAGAGAAAGTTTTCTGCTTTTAAGGATCCTCATGATTACATT
The DNA here is from genome assembly GCF_000243295.1 of Trichechus manatus latirostris. Lineage (NCBI taxonomy): Eukaryota > Metazoa > Chordata > Mammalia > Sirenia > Trichechidae > Trichechus > Trichechus manatus. Next base: position 2,678,296 of record NW_004444182.1, read on the forward strand.
GGCCCCATCCAAATAATCCAGGATAATCCTCCCATTAAGGTCAGTAACCTTAATCACATCTTCAGCCCCTCTTCCCATGCAGCATAACATATTCAGAAGTTCCAGTGGTCAGGAAATAAATATCTTTGGGTGCCATTCTGCCTACTACACAAGGATAGTGGATGGGTGCTAAATAACTTACTGGTGACTTTTTTTCCTTTGTTTTTTTAAATTTCCTTGCACTGAATTTACAAATATTTAGAATGAGTTGATGAACTGCAGTTTTGTATCATTTCAAAATAGCCTTAATTGCCTTGTCATTTAGGGTTTATCACAGCTTTAAAATACAAATTCACAAAGCCATCACAGCCATAGGATTTCAGAGAGAACATTGCATTTGCTTCACTCGTTTTATCAGTATTTTGACAAAACCAACAAGGACATTGACAATAATTATTTAATTCTCTTAATAGCCATGTTTCAGTCATTACATTCAAGAAACCAAGCATATATTGATAATCAACATATTAACCAATTATTAATTTCTCTCCACCCTAAAACACAAAATCTTTCTCAAATTAATTAAAATACATTAGAAGGAGGGTTAGAATATATTCACTTTTTAAAGGTTAAGTCTGTTTTTGAACATACAGGCCATTTGTGTAATGTCTGACCTAGTGCCCTGACTCCATGTATCTTTCACGTTGGACCTCTTCTACCTGCCTACATGGAAAGGTCTGCACCTCAGTCTGGAACTAGTCATAACTCAGGCAGGGAGAACCTGAAGACGTATGTACCAAGTGTCTTAGCATCAATTCAGCCCTGCTTGCCATACCAACCTTACATTCTAGTTGTAGTAATTAGTCATTACTCACCCCCATCCTTTGTCGAAGCAATGCCTTTAAATCAAGTTATAAAATGCCTAGGATTCCATTATATTTTCTCATGCTAGCATCCAAACTGTATTAGTTTCTTATTGCTGCTATAACAAATTACCACAAACTCTGTGGCCTATACAACACAAATTTATTCTCTTACAGTTTGGAGGTCAGAAGTTTGAAATAGGTCTCATGGGGCAAATATCAAGGTGTTGGCAGGTATGTGTTCCTTTCTGGAAGCTCTAGGAGAGAATCTGTTTCCTTGTCGTTTTCAGCTTCTAGAGGCTGTCTGCATTCCTTCGCTTGTGGCCGCCTTCCATCTTCAAAGCCAGCAACGCTCAGTTGAGTCTTTCTCACACTGAATAACTCTGTCATTGACTCTTCTTCCTCTTTTTTCCACACTGAAGCTCCCTTGTAACGATATTGGGCAAACTCATGTAATCCAAGATATAATCTCCTCATTTTAAGGTTAACTGATTAGCAACCTTAATTCCATCTGTACCCTTACTTCCCCTTTGCCATATAACCTAACATAGTCACAGGTCCAGGTATTAGCATGTGTGCATCTTTGAGGACCATTTCTGCTGACCACAGCACCACCATCATCATCCTGTCATTTTAAAAGGCCTTCATTTCCATTGTTCTTCCTATAAGAGACTAAATACCTTAAAACTGTTCTTTACCCCTATGCTGTTTTTTTGTTCTTTTTTTAATCTTCTCTGGGCTGTCGAGCAAGAACCTAGTGATGAATCCAGGATTTGTGAAAGAGCTGGAAGAAAATTTGTTCTGGCAAATTGCAGTGAGGATAGAGGCCAGATCATAACCAGGCCATTCTGAACTCTCCACTCTCCCCAAACCTTTTATACACATCAAGACCCCCTCAAATAAACTACCAAATTTGTAAGGATAGAAAATTTCCAATGTTCTATTGGGTTCACCTCTAAAAGATAACCCATGTAGACACCCATATATCCAGGTTGCAGTACACATATGAAGGGTGTCTTCTTCCCCACTAGGCGCTGATCTCACTAGAAACTCAGATACGCTTCAGAGCTCTGTCCTGGTTACAATGGCAGTGGTGTCAAACTTTGCAATTCCAAACAAATATTTGCCATAATTGAGGTCAAATGCTTAAATTATGTGAATTATGCTGACTACTAATATTTTCTCAAAACGTGCATCTCATTATAGGTTCCTTGCTTTGGTAAATCCACATATATTTTGGCATTTGATTTAAACATTAGTTTTAAGTACTAAATTATAGGAATGTATAAAATTACAAACAAATCTTTATGAAAAACAGAACCTAGTGGTAAATTACTTTTAAAATAAGCTTAAAACTGATTAACATTTATTGTTATTTTGTTAGCTGTTGAGTTGGCTCTGACTCATGGTAACCCCATGTACAACAGAACAAAATGTTGCCTGGTCCTGTTCCATCTTCATGATCATTGGTATGCTCAAATCCATTGATGTGGTCACTGTGTATTTTGAGTGACTATCAACCTAGGGGGCTCATCTTTCAGCACTATACTGGACAATACTCTCTCGTGATCCACAGGGTTTTCATTGGTTAATTACTGGAAGTAAATTGCCAGGCCTTTCTTCCTAGTTTGTCATAGTCTGGAAGCTCCACTGAATCCTGCCTACCATGGATAACCCTCCCAGTATTTGAAATACCAGTGGTACAGCTTCCAGCATCACAGCAACACACAAGCCACCACAGTACAACAAACTGATAGACCAATTGTGGTGATTAATATTTAGCCCTTAATAAATTTCTAGGGTAATAATGAATAGATTAATCAAAGTAATGACAGTTCAGAGATCATGGAAAGTATGTAATGTTAACAAATATTTTCCTTCTAGACCATGAATAATATTTGCTAACCAGACATAAATTAAAATTAGTTGTCATATTATTTAGTTCAGTACACTATATATTTATAGTTCAGTTTCTGAAAAGACATACCTAGATAATAGTCAACTATATGCTACCACACTCTTCACTTTCCTCCATTTCTGTTTCCTCTGCTCAGTGATAAATTGATTGCTGCTCAGTTCAGACACAGAATTGAGCACCAAGGGATTATCGCTACAAAGTGATGTTGGAAGGTCACAATGAATCATATCAGCTAATTTTGACCTCCATACACGAAAAAAGAGAGACAACCCATCCATAATTGTCATATTATTCCAGAGTGGAAGACTAACAAATACAGACAAGTATTTGATATTATACAGAGCATTTATTTTTCCAATCCATGGAAGTTCATGTGAAGCGTAAATTAAGATATTATTTTATGTTGCTAGGGCAGTCTTTGGAGATCTGCACACAAAGAGTGCTGTTGAGCCATACACAGGGACACTGAACTTGTGCTTTTAGAGGGAGAGAGAGTAGGAAATGTGGCAAATAAGATTCATGGGCATATAAGAATAAAAATACAGGATTGAGATTTTAGAGAATTAAGTATTCGGCACCATTTAGTCAAATCTTCATTTTGAAGGCCAGAGACTACAGGAAGAATCCATTCCACTGACCTTATTTATACATCACACTTGAAGGACTAGAGCTGATTAATGGTAGTTATAGGAATATTTGAGCTACAGTGAAATATGAATACCAGAGGGCATGGACGAGAGATAAACTGAGTGCTCAAATAATGTGAATATTTTTCTTGCAAAATGGGAGCAATCACCCTGCAAAGTAAATGACTAAGAGAAGCAATTAGCATAAAGAGTTTTCAAATGTTGTTAAATGATCATACTATCTGAACGAGTCATAAAGGTTCCTTCATTATAAGGACTATATACAACACTTACATATTTCTAATGCACTTTATGATCATTAACTAGTAGTTAGCAGAAAAACTTTCTCACTCCAGGAAAATAAATGAAAATACATTCTTTGCCTTCCTTACCATTATACAATCTCCTATGCAACTTCACTTTGCTTGTAGTGAATTTAATTCCTTGTTTTTCTCAGTATTTCACGAGGTCTAAACTTTTATGATTCGTATTAGTGTATTTACAGAATGATTTAAAACATCCTTAAGAAGTTAGTGTTCAAATATCATTAAATATATAATACTGAAGGGATGTTAAAAGTCAGCTTCTGTTCTATGAAAATAGCATTAAAGACTGCAGAAAAAACTTACTAAAACTGAAGAACCAAAGAAAGAGAATCAGAAATCAAGATGACTGTCTCAAGGAAAACAATGACAAATGAAAATGTATTTAATCATTGCCTTGCAAGTAAACTGATTTTCTTGACAACCACATAAAATCAGCACAGGAGGTATTGAGGGTTACAGGAGGGAGAGAAACCAACATCATACTCATTAAATCTCACAGTAACCCTTTAAAGCAAGTGTTATTATGTTAATTTACAGATGAAGAAGTGGAGACTAAGAGAGGTTAATTTATTAGTCCAAAAAATCACATTGAGTGAACGTCACAAGGAGTCCAAGTTTCTCTGATTGGAAGATGCTCCTTCTTTTTCCATTACATCAGCTCACTACATCAGCTCTACTGCCTCCTTATATGCATAGACAGTTTCTAAAGCTCGGTCAGGCTCTAAGGATTCTGTTCCTTGAAGAGTATGACATGTCCCCAAGTGCCTGTTATGGAAACTCCAGCCCTAATATTTTCCAAAATGGGTGGAGTAATGAGAGAAGGAGGGAAAACTAGAATTATATTGCTGTTGAAAATTCTGGTCTGTGGCAAAGCATAGCAATTTTCCTATTCTGCCTCTTGTTATCTATACAGAGAGGATTACAGAGGCACGTTGATATAGAAAACTGGGATATTATATGATGCTTTGGAAATGATCAGGAGGCTACCACGAGTAATTCACATCCATTAACTGTTGAGGTTCCTCAAATATAAGTTAATCCTATTATTAATAGCCTTTGTAGACTCAGGTACATGTCATGTATTCGGGGGATACACTGATGGCTTGTTCAAAATTTCAATTATGTGGCTATCAGTTCTCAGTGTATGGGAAGTTGCTAAGTATTGGAATCAACTATACTGACTTTACCATTTTGTTAGAGTATATTGAAATGGATTCTCTGAGATTCTCATTTTCCAAACAATGAAAAGAATAAATATAAACTATGCCTGACAGGTAAAAAAAAGATAGAGAAGATTAATAGTTTGTTAAACAGAATGTGATGCTAGTTAGTATCTTAAATAAAACTTTCATAGAATAATTTATCTATGTCACATCAATGGACCACTTTCTTTTATGGTTTCTCATAATTTAGGGCATATATATCACTTGTATTATTTTAAATTGAACAGTTTTCACTATTAGTTACTTTTAACTCAATATTTAAGTACACTTATCACATGGTGATAAGCAGGTTAAAAACGGAGTTAACTGGGAGTTCCAGCAAAATGGCGCTCTAGGCAGAAGCACCATGCTGTCCCTCCACAGCAAAGATCCAAAAAACTGAGATAAACAGAGAATACGACAATCCTGAAACCCTAAAACATCAAACGAAGAGATAAAGAACTCAGCCAAGCACCAAATGGAGTGAGAAAACTGACAGAGAATGGAGAGCGAAGAGAGATTCTTGCAGAGGTCCCCTACCAGCTAACACAGGCTGGAACTGCCATCTTGGACTCCTATTGGAGACCAGCAAACAGGGGCTACGAGAAAGCAGCCTCACGGAGCATCCAGCGGGAGACAAAACAACCAGTAATCTGAGATATATGCTTTCCCACCCCCCACCGTTCTTCACCCCGACTCGGCCTCCTCTGCTTCCCGCGGCCACAATCTCTTGACCGGGAAACACCGGCTGCTTGGATTCCACACACCCGAACGGGCCAGCTCTCTGAGTGCCGCTTGTTGGCTCCTGGTGTTGCTTTTTTCTGCTTCTTTTAATTTATTCCTTACCTCTCACCACCTCCCCCTCCTTTCACTCAAATGCCTGGCTCTGTGTGCCATCTTTGCTTCTTCCTGAGGGGCTGCAGAACTCCGGTAATTTGTGATATACGCTTTCCCACTCCCTACTCTACTTCACACACACTTGGCACCCTCTGCTTCCCGCGGACACAGTCTCTTGTCCGAGAAACACCAGCCCACACTAGCTGGCTCTCTGAGTGCCATTTGTTGGCTGCTAGTGTTGCTTTTTTTTCTGCTTCTTTTGATTTCTTCCTTACCTCTCACCACCTCCCCCTCCTTTCGCTCAAATACCT
>NW_004444182.1:2691308-2717689 GCF_000243295.1 Trichechus manatus latirostris
ACCCTTTTAGCTCAGTGGTGAAGTTATCTCCGAGGTTCACTGTGCAGCCTGGGAGTGGATAGCCCCGTAAAACCAAATGAGACTAACGAGGTACAGGAGTCCAGTGACAAGGGCCAGAAGGCAGAAGGGAACAAGGAAGCTGGTGTTAGGGAACCCAAGGTTGAGTAAGGATATTGTTGATGTGATGTGAGGTTGCTAACCATTGTCATAGGGCAACACGTGTACTAACTGTTAAATGAGAAACTATTTTGTTCTGTAAGGCTTCATCTTAAGTGAGAATAACAGCACAATTTGAAGAGTGTAGTCAATGTCACTAAACTGTGCATGTAGAAATTTTTGAAATGGTGTATCTTAGGCTATGTGTATTTTCACCAAAAAAAAAGGTTGAGAAGGGAGAGGGTTGACATGTTGTGGGGTTGTTAACCAGTCATAAAACAATGTCTGTACTGACTGTTTCATGAGAAACTATTTGTTCCGTAAGCCTTCACCTGAAGTACAATAAAAAGTTTAAAAATAAAATATAAAAAGGAGTTAACTTTAGGGGAAAAAACATATAGTTACTAAACAATTTTCAGAAACAAATATTTAAATGTATTTTATATAACATGATATCTTGCTCTATTCCCCTTAAGTGCCTATTCTAAATTTCATATAATGTTTATAAATATCTTTCAATTATATCCTTAAATTGGTTTGATACAAGGTATTTTAAATAGGGCATCAGTTGAGCAGGCCCAGTAATTAATAAGTGGTACAATTTCCCTGGATACTTCATTTTATGGCAGTCTCAGATTTTTTTTTTAAGAACAAGATTACTTAGAGCAGTGGTCCTCAAACTTCAGCATGCTCAGAGTCACCTGGAGAGCTTATTAAAAGATTGCTGGTCTCCCCTCTCAAACAAGTAACATTTTGCTGAAGATCAGTCAAAAGCAGTTGGCAGCAGAACATTGACAGGGAACTTCCAGAAATTCAAACTGGATTCAGAAGAAGACATGAACGAGGGCATCACTGCTGATGTCAGATGGATCTTGGCTTAAAGTAGAGAATACTAGAAAGAGGTTTACCTGTATTTTATTCACTATGCAAAGGCATTAGACTATGTGGACCATAGCAAATTATGGACAACATTGCCAAAAATGGGAATTCCAGAACACTTAATTGTGCTCATGAAGAATGTGTACGTAGACCAAGAGGCAGTCGTTCGAACAGAACAAGTGGTTACTGCATGGTTTAAAATCAGGAAAGGTGTGTGTCAGGGTTGTATCTTGTCATCATACTCATTCAGTCTGTATGTTGAGCAAATAATCTGAGAAACTGGACTATATGAAGAACAACAGGCATCAGGATTGGAGGAAGACTCATTAACAACCTTCATTATGCAGATGATACAACCTTGCTTGCTGAAAGTGAAGAGGACTTGAAGGACTTACTGATAAAGATCAAAGACTACAGCCTTCAGTGTGGGTTACACCTAAGCATAAAGCAAACAAAAATCCTCACAACTGGACCAATAAGCAACATCATGATAAACAGAGAAAAGATTGAGGTTTTCAAGGATTTCATTTTACTTGGATCCACAATCAACACCCATGGGAGCAGCAGTCAAGAAATCAAAAGATTCATTGCCTTGGGCAAATCTGCTGCAAAGGATCTCTTTAAAATGTTAAAAGCAAAGATGTCACCTTAAGGACTAAAGGGTGCCTGACCCAAGCCATGGTGTTTTCAAATGCCTCATATGCATGCAAAAGTTAAACAATGAATATGGAAGCCCAAAGAATTGATGCTTTTGAATTATGGTGTTGATGAAGAATATTGAATATACCACGGACTGCCAGAAGAATGAACAAATCTGTCTTGGAAGAGGTACATCCAGAATTCTCTTTAGAAGCAAGGATAGCGAGATTTCGTCTCACATACTTTGGACATATTATCAGGGGGGACTAGTCCCTGGAGAAGGACATCATGCTTGGTAAAGTAAAGGGTCAGTGAAAAAGAGGAAGACCCTCAATGAGATGGATTGATACAGTGGCGGCAACAATGGGCTTAAACATAGCAACGATTGTGAGGATGGTGCAGGACTGGGCAGTGTTTCGTTCTGTTGTACATAGGGTTACTATGAGTCAGAACTGACTCAATGGCACCTAACAACAACGACCTCCCAGAGATTCTAATACAATAGGTCTAGGGGCCTGATGCATGGTGAGGGGGCTGGAGCTAGAATGTGCATTTCTAATAAGTTGGCAGGTGTTTTAGGTACCTAGAGCTGCTATAGCAGAAATACCACAAGTGGGTGAATCTAAGGAAGAGAAATTTATTTTCTCACAGTTTTGGAGGCTGGAAGTTCTGATTAAGGCATCAACTGTAGGGCAAGGTCTTCTTTGTAGGTAGACATGAGAATTTCTGGGCATTCCTTAGTATTGCCTGACATCTGTCTCTCCCCTGTGCATCTCTGTGTCTATTCTGCTCTCTGTATAACTCAGAAGTGATTAGGTTTAGGGCCCACCTTACTCTAGTGTGACCTCATTAACATAAAAAAAGAAAAACCTTATTTCCAAACAGGATCACATCCACAAATATGGGGCCATGACTTCAATACATATTTTGGGGGCAAACGGGTGGGAGACAATTCAATCCATAACATCAGGTAATGCTGATGCTCTGCTCAGTGACCATACTTTGAGAGCCATCGCTATAGAAAAAGCTACCAAAGGTGTTTAGCCACCAGAGAATGGATCTATTCAGAGTATTCTATAACATATTTATGACAAAATTTGCAGATTTATCATAGTAAGGTGTCATAGATTGGATTGTGTCCCCCAAATTATGTGTCAATTTGGGTACATCATGATTATCCTATTGTGATTGTCCACCATTTTGTCATCAGATGTGATTTTCCTGTGTGTTGTAAATCCTACCTCTATGATGTTAATGAGGCAGGATTAGAGGCAGTTATGTTAATGAGGCAGGACTCAGTCTACAAGATTAGTTTGTGTCTTAAGTCAATCTCTTTCAAGAGATAAAAGACAGAAGCGAGCAGAGAGACATGGGGACCTCATACCACCAAGAAACAAGAGCCAGGAGAATAGAGCCTCCTTTGGACCTGGGGTTCCTGCACTGAGAAGCTCCTGGACCAGGGAAGATTGATGACAAGGACTTTCCCCCAGAGCCAACAGAGACAGAAAGCCTTCCCTTGGAGTTAGCACCATGAATTTGGGCTTCTAGCCTCCTAGACTATGAGAGAATAAATTTCTCTTTGTTAAGGCCATCTACTTGTGGTATTTCGGTTACAGCAGCACTAGATAACTAAGACATAAAGTAATTTTAAACCCATATCAGAAAAAGAAGCCCTGGTGGTGCAAGTGATTAAGCAATGGTTCGAACCTACCGGCAGCTCCGTAGGAGATAGATGTTTTCATTTTTTTGAATCAATCAGAACGTATTTACCTCAATAAATTCACCATTAGGTAAAGGCATTTTATGACATGAATACATCACCTAAGTATTTCTTTGAGCTGACCAATCCTATCTGAGTTGACCAGTCAGATAAGTTTTTCAGGCCATGAGTTGACTCTCAAATCTATGATAGACCTAATTTGTTTAAATTAAGCAATGAGATTCAGACATTGGGATACACGATACCTGGAAATATTCTACTGAACCTTTAGACTCATTATGGAAAAAAGCAAAACAAAACAAAAGTGAACATTATTCAGACAATTCTGTAGTGGCAGAAAGTGGTGGAAAACAGAAACCAGACCAGGTGCAGGTCATAGATAGGCCATTTCCTCAGAAATATTTGACCATTGTCACCATGAAGGAGCCTGATGAAATCAGACTTTCTCAACTTATCTTTGTTAAAATATAAGGCAGTAGTGACTGGAACAAAATATACATGGGTTATTAAAGGAAAATATTAACTTGAGAAGTTTATTATTTTAAGATTAACTATAAATTATTTTCATTTACAAACTCTGAGGTAACCAGCTGTGGGAATAAAATAAAACTGATAAAACTATGATTCAACAAAAAATGAATGGAAAAATGTAAATTTTCTTTGGCCAAATAAAATCAAATTACAGGTTAATTATCCAGGAGCCAAAACCCAAAGCAGAGAAATAATGGAAGGTCCAGGATATACTGAAGATGTACATTAATTATGGGAAATATAATTTAAAACTATAAACAATGTATAATTAGGAAGCTTCTAGTTCATTTTATTTTACCATTGTGGAACTCTGTTCCTGCTATTTGTGATGATAGCTTTCACAGTGGGAGGCTGTAGTGATAAACTCACTTCATCAGAATCATCCAGTTGCTTGTATACACAGCCCTGCAGTATGCAGTGATTACTTATGATGATAAGGGAACAATTTACAGTACATTTGGCAGCTCCAGTGCAGGTATCTGAGACTCACTGAACATATACTGTCTCCCTAAGTTGGGATGGGCCATAAGGAGATTAGCCATGGATGCTAATTATTAATAATACACAATCATTTGCCTGGGCATATGGGAGTACGTTTGACTATGGAAAGCACCAAACTGCTCCACTGTAGTAATTAGAGAAGATAATCAATGACTTGAAACAAATGCTACTAATAGTTTTGTGTACAGATCCAAAGCTGGTGTCTAGGGAAACATGTGCAGATACAGTAAAAAAAAGTACATTCTATCAACTCCAGCAATATCAGAGGGTAAATTCAACATCTCTAGTGACAGAGTGGAGTGCTTAGGTGGTGCCAACGGTTAAGTCCTCCACTACTATCTGAAAGTTTGTTGGTTCAAATCCACCTAGAGGCACCTCAGAAAATGGCCTGGCTATCTTCTTCTAACAGATCACCACCATTGAAACCCCTACGGAGCACTATTCTACTCTGAAATAAATGGGGTTGCAATGAGTTGGAACCAACTTGATGGCAAGTAATTTGGGTTTTTTGTTTTGTTTTTAGTGACAGAGCAGACTATTCAACTGGTGTGTTCAGAATACTATGGAAACCCAAAATGAATTTATTTATACCTCATGTGCAGGAAAATGAATCAGCATGATAAAAATAGAATAACGCATGTAGAAGGATATGGCCTTTGTGGACCTTTTGATGGCAGAGCTAAGAAGCATGTAATGGGGAAAGACAGCATATTGAAACCCTTAAGTCTAAACGACTGTTATGTTGGTAAAATATACACACATTAGTTGAAGGATAGCTAAAAATTGTGTGGATAAGAATTTCTGAGTCTGGATGGAGAAACAGGGATTAGATTTACCCTCCCACCTGAAACAATTTTTAAAAAAGACAAAACATATGAAACAGCAGCTACCATGACATTGGGCATCAGGCAATGAAGGATAGTGACCTCTGAGAGACACAAAACAAGTGAAGTGAACTCTACAGTTGCCCGCACACTTCACCAAAGACGATATGAACAGATGTTTAAAAAAAGCACGTGAAACTAGCATTCAGCATCATTAGTCATAAGTGCAAATTAAAATCACAGTGAGATACCACTACACATGCACCGAAGTGTCTAAAACTAAAAAACTGAGCATACAAAGTGTTAGCAAGGGTATGAAGCACAATGAACTCTCTTACACTGCTAGTGATAATGTAAAATTGTACAATCATTTTGTATAACAGTTGGCACAACCATTTTTAAATATCCATCTACCACATGACACATGTAGCATCCACATTTCTAGCAACATTCTGTTCATGGTGACAGAAGCTTTCTCTACAAGAGTCCTCAATTTCTTTCTGAGTCCTCATCAGAATTGCTTTTAATGTCCATAATTCTACCAACAATCTCTTCAGGGCTATCTAGGCTCTTGCTATCAAGCAAATCAAAATTCTTCCAGCCTCTACTTGTTGCCCAATTCCAAAACACTTCCACATTTTAGGTATTTGTTAAAACAGCACCCCACTTCTAGGTACCAAATTCTGTCATGGTTTCTTAGTGTTGCTGTAACACAAATACCATAAGTGGGTGGCTTTAAAGAACAGAAATTTATTTTCCCACAGTTCTGGAGGCTAAAAGTCCAAATCTGGGTCTTGGCCATGTGAACGCCTTCCCTGTTGGTAGCCCTGGGTGTTCCTTGCTTCCTTGGTATTCCTCACATGGCATCTGTCTTCCCCAGTTTGTGTGCACACTTGCCTCTGTGTATAATCTGCTCTTTCTATAACTCAGAGGTGGTTAGGGTTAGGACATACCCTACACTCACATGGCCTCATTAACCTAACAAAGAAAACCTCATTTCCAGATAGGATCACATCCACATGTATCTAGACAATATTCTACTTGCACTCTCAATATCCAAGCAATATTCAGAAAAGATTTTCTACTTACATTAATGAAAGTTTTATCATCTATTATTCAGTTTTTTTCCTTTAATGTTGTTGCTCAATTATTAAAACTGTTGCATTGAGTTGATTCTGACTCATAGTGACCCTATAGAACAGCATAGAACTGCCTCATAGGGTTTCCAAGGCTATAATCTTTAGGGAAGCAGACTGCCACTTCTTTCTTCTACAGAGTGGCTGATGGGTTCAAACAGCTGACCTTTCAGTTAGCAGCTGAGAGGTTAACCACTGCACCACCAGGGCTCCTTGTTCAATTATTAGGCATGTTGAATAAAGTCAATAATACCACAGTTAACCAAAGATTGTGATAAACAAGAATAGTAGGAAATAAAACAATAAAACATCATGAATATTTATACATCTATAAACATAAAATTGTACCAGATTATTAGCTTTGTCCCCATCTTGTTTTCCTGGGGGTATAGGCTTTGCCTATTCTTTGATATTTCTTTAAAAAACTAATGTCACATAGAAGGAGTTTAGTTAGACATTTCTATGATAAAAACAGCTAATAATATAACCAGTCAGATTATGTTTTTGAGATATCAGAGCACACTGATATCTAATGGAAAATAGAAACAGCATGATTTCAAATGAGCTCAAGAGATAAAAAAAGAAGCAGAATATCAAATCAAATCAAAACAAAACAAAACAAAAAATTGGAATGAGGCACATTTTCTAAAAGGGAAAAGAAAAGATGAGCCAAATGTACCCTACAGCAGGAAATGTCATCTCTGTGCCCATGAGAACTGACAGCATCGTGCATTTTTCTGCTCCCATACTCTTACTATCTGCATGGTAATAGAAGGAAGTGTGTGTGCAAGAAGGAATCTGGAATGAGCCGGTCTGACACCACCGTCACTGATTTCCTGGCTCAGAGCCAATGGAGCTGAAGTACAGTGAGAAATTAAATTTAATGGCAATGGTTCTTACCTAACACTGGGAGAGACATCACCATTTTCCAGCTGATTGTGGGAAATGCCAATACTTGTGTCATCATCAAGATAATACTGATGAGGAAAAGGAAGTGAGAATTACCCAGTGGTTTTTAATTAATTTTAATTGTCTACCTTGTGAATGGTAGTTTAGTATCCGTAACCTTTTTTTCTCTAGATGGTGCTGAGGCTCACGCCAGATTTCTTTTCCTATTATATCACTATTAGTAGCAGTCGTATTTATGTCATCAGTATGATGATTATAATCCCTGGAATTCCCTTGTGCAGCTTTAAAATAAAAACTTTTAAGAAGAAAAACATTTTCAGTTTGTTTTTGTCAAGCGACAACTGAAAATGAGGAGCCCAGGTGGCACAATGGTTACGAGCTCGGCTGCTAACCGCAAGGTTGTTGGTTCAAACCTACCCAGCAGCTCCGCGGGAAATAGACCTGGCGATCTGCTCCTGTAAAGATTACAGCCAAGAAAACCCTATGTGGTAGTTCTACTCTGTCACATGGGGTCACTATGAATCCAAATCAACTCGTTAGCACCTACCAACAACTGAAAATACTGGATAACATTTCAAGGCAAAATACTTAGCCCGGGGGCAGGGGATGGGGGGGGGGGATAACGAAGGAATAACTGTCAAAATTCATAGCAACCCTCTTGCCTGCCCTAAGGTCCAGCAAAACTTGCCTATGCAGGCATGCAGTGCTAATAGTCATATGTGAGATCCAGGGTCTTTGCAATTTAAAGGGTTTCAGATTCATTAGTATTGCTAAAAGCATAAATCCATATTTTATTTTATTGAGAAACTCTTTTTTTTTCTTAGAATACTTAGGTAAATAACTTTAAATGAATGACCCAAGTCTCCCAGCTAATAGCTGACAATGGCAATAAAATGTCATATAGCTATTTCAGAAATCATAATTTATAATTTCAATATGATTTGTAGCACTCCTAGAATCAAATCATATCGCCAACTTTGAACATCATCTTTCTGCTCATAGTCTACAAGTTGTCCATCTTGACAATATTCTCCAAAGGTACATTTAGTGTCCAGCAAAGCAAAAGATATTTAAAGCTTCAACTAATACTCTATAGTCTTCCAACATTGCTTGAAGTTAGACTAGACCTTTTTTTAAAAAAGTCATATGATAAATTAAATAGCTTCATAGCACTATTTCAAAGGCTATTGTTTCATAACAAATGTTAACATTATTGAGAGGTTACCTTCCACCACAATACATATCAGTTTTTGAACTAATAAAGATTTCTCCTTGCTAGGGCATTTCCTACTAGTACAATTATGTACAAACCATGATCACAAAACAGGTATAAAGATATCAAAGCCTAAATTATACAATAGAATCTAAAAAACAGTAGCTCTTGTGTTACACGGTGCCATTCCCATTTTTCTTGCATGAAGATACAGTATCCTTCAAGGCACTTGCAAGAATTTTGCATGCCTGTCCACATGCTTGTTTAGCAAATTCTTTACATTCGCAGTGCATTATTTTTGAAAGCCAACAGCATGTACCCTGAGGCACTGCTGACACAAAGGTGGGGAGCGGAAGGAAAGAGTTATTCAGGGGAAATAAATAATTGCTATTGAGTGCTGTTTATGTGCCAAGCATTGGTTATAAGCACTTTACACATATTAACACATTGATTCTAATAATAGTACAAGATCATTAAATAGCAACATTTGGTCATTCAAAGCACAGGCAGCCAAGAAGTCTCTCATGAATAACATTGCAACAGTTAAAGTTCTAATCACTATTTGAGGAGATTTCTTTGTTGCTTACCTGTTGCCAATTTTTTAATCCTATTTTCCTACATATAACCCCTCTAACTCCCTTAGGGAGCCTTGTTTCTTATCCTTTAGATATGCATCTCCTCTACTTCTACAATGTTGTTTCTAAAGCCCCATTTGCTTATAGCTAGTTTTTTTCATAATAACTGGTTTGACTTTGAAAGCACTTTTGCTTGTACATTCTAGAATGCATCCTCTCCACACCTGTAATGAGGTAGGACACACTCTTTGGAGGACTGACTTGTGTTAGCTAACTTGCCCGGGGCACAAGTGAAACACTGGCTACTATGTATGGACCTCTTCTTGTGTGCTTTGGGAGGTGTTAAGCCTATTGCCTGTATTAAATTATTTAGCCCTCATAACCACCCAATAACATGTGGGAGTTAGCCACTTTAGCTGGAGAATCAGTGCCCATATGCAGGCCAGATTTCAGCTATGGAAAGGCAGTTTTGGGAAAATTCTTTCTAGACTTTTGCCTTTCATAAAACCAAAAAAAAAAAAAAAAAAAAAAAAACCTCACCCATTGCCATTCAGTTCTGACTTATGGCGACCCCATGCGTTACAGAGTAGAACTGCTGCACTGGATTTTCCTGGCTGTAATCTTAATAAAAGCAGATCGCCAGGCCTTTTGTTCTGCAGTACTTCTGGGTTTGAACCATTAACCTTTAGGTTAGCAGTACATTACAGACACGAGTCATATTTTAAAAGGGGGTAGATCAACATCAAGTTGCCAATTGTTGTCTTCCAAGTAAGGCAATTACAAAACAACAACAACTAACAACTGTTATAAAATTGACTTCATAAGCAAAGAACATTTTAACACCCAAAGTTAGAAAGGTCATACACTGAAATTTAGTATAGTTCTTTAAAGGGACTTAATTTAAATTTATGCAAGAAATTATCTCATTGTTCTTATCATCTAATTTTGTGTCAGACCAGTGACAACATCACCTTTCACTGGTAGTTGGGAACCACTGGTTCAGAATACACAGTGATACATAATCTTGACATAAGAACTGAGGAGGGTATGCTGGGAAGGATTAGGAACAATGAAAGTGGTGGGATACGGATGGTTTGAAGAAGTATTGAGCATGAGCTTTCAAGAGCAGACAGATGGGCTGGTTTGCTCACATATGAGACAGTGGCAAGGGATTACACAAACATGAGCCAGGTGGGGCTGAAGTTGTTTCAGTGCCTTTACAGGCTGAGATCCCCAGGCCAATATGACATTTGCACTAATTAGGACAGGCCCCGTCCTCTGGGTACTCTTAACCATAGTGGCGCTTGGTGAGTCTCCACACAATAAAATGTACATTGACAGTGTAGGTTTATTGGTCATAACAGTTAGCAAGGGAGATAATTTCTATTTTGAATACATTATTATATCTTCTTTTACTCCAAATTAGTTTTTAGACTAGAACTCTTGAAGACAATTTAATAGTTGAAATTTTCAACAAGTAATTTATAATCTATGCAAATAGTGTCTTGAAACACTCCTTTTTAAACTGAAGTAAGAACTTCAGCTCTTTCCAGGGATTCATGGAGTACCACCAACACACTCAATCAGAAGTTCACACTTTAAAACATCCTTCTTTTTCTCTGCTCTGAAGGTATGTGTACATCTGTTTGTATGTGTATATTTGCATTTGGAAAGAGTGTAATGTAACTTATAAACTCCCTGAGTTTTCTATTAAAGAGTGGTAATAATTTCTTGTCAGTTAGTATTATCTTGAGAAAAAACAAATAAGAAAAGTACTCAATACAGTGACTATTTGTCCATCGTGTTAGTTAAAAATTACTGCATGACAATTATCAGAGAGACAAAGCATTTGCATGGACAAATGAATTTCAAATATTTCATCCAGAAATGAAATACACTAGGTGGCTAGAAGGCTAAAAAACAAAACACTTTTCCACTCTAAAGAATAGACTGGTTACTTCTGAACTAATTCGTTTTATAACGTTTGTTAGAATTATCCAGATTGCTATGGATTTCTTGTACATGATTGTCTGGTTTGTTTATAATATTGCACCATAATATGCAAACATAGTTTTCAGAGAATAATCCGCATCGTCATGCATCACACTCAAGTTGTGTTTCACACATTTTATAGCATGAATCCCACACTTATTTTCAACTAATTTAGCTCTTTGCTGAAGCTCGGGTAGGAAAATCCCATATAAAATGTGAAAGAGCACAATACAGAGCAAAAGAATCATGGGCCATGTGCACAGTTGCATATCTGTGAGTTGCTAAGGGGCGGACAGCCTTGTAAAGTGCTCAGGGATTCCCAGTGATTGACCTCTAAATTGTCTCTTTTCATCCCTCTGGATATTTTATGCTTATTTTGGAGGCTCATAAGAGCTTGATTTATTTGCTTGTCCAGTACAATTTATATTTTCATCTCCTGTGTTCAATTTCACATTTTCCAAAGTGCACTAAATTTAATAGATCTAAGTTAACAGTTCTCCAATGAATACAGGCAATTGTCAACATGACATCCTATTTCTGAGCTGTTCAGACTCTAGAATCATGACTCTGAGGCTATATAAACACATTCTTCAAAATGTCTTTCTGTTGCTTGAAAATGACATGCAATTAAAAAAAAAATCAAGTCATTCAATGTCATTTGTGCTTTAAGTATAAAGCTTGAAAAACACAATGAACATTTTGAGACTGAAGGTCCAACATTAAGGATACCTGCAGAAATATTCAAAGAAAAGTTATTAATGTATTAAATTTTCAGATAGCTCTCCTATATGAACCCCTGAATTACATCCTGTTGTGCTACACAAAAAATAACAAATATACCACTTGAAACATTATGCACTTTCATACAGAGAACTCTTAAACTGCGAGCTATAACCAAAGCTGAAAAACAAAATTGAAAAATAAAAGTAGAGGAATTTCTTTTGTATTAAAGTAGAAAAGCACGCAGAGAAGGAAGGATTCACATAAGATCATCTTTTCAGTGTGATGTCAAAGCTTTTCTCTAATGATAAAAAAATCTTTAATAAAATACAGCTGATTTCTTAAGTTCTGTTAGATGGAATCTTTTTTCTAGGAGTAAAACAAGGTAGGATATCTTTGAAGACCTTTTAACAATATGTTTACACAATGCCCTTTACATTCATGTGGCCAATTTCAGTACAAGGGGGTAGGGGTTTGCTTTAGTTTTCTTGAACTATAAGTAATTTAATTATCCTAGCAAAATGCAAAAAGATAATAATCTTCCCGTGTTGCAAAATATTCCATTGCTTGCTAGTTTTCTAACATCCTAGGGAAATCAAGTCAGCAAGTATCAATACCTATATCTTATTACTGAGATATAGTAACGGGAACTGAATTTCTCAAGGATGGTCTTTAAGTCATCAGTAACCTGTAAAGAAAACGCAGGCTACCTGAGTCAGAACTGACTCGTGGAATACAACTTGGCAAACCACACACGTACATAAACACTGTCTTAGTTATCTAGTGCTGCTGTAACATAGATACCCCAAGAAGGTGGCTTTAACAAGCAGAAAATTTATTCTCTCACAGTCTAGGAGGCTAGAAGTCCAAATTCAGGGCACCAGCTCCAGGGGAGGGCTTTCTTTCTCTGTCAGTTCTGGGGGAAGGTCCTTGTTATCAATCCTGGTCTATTTGCTTCTCAGCACAAGGACCCCGGGTCCAGAGAATGCAGTCCACACCTAGCTCTTCTTGATATGTGGTAATGAGGTCCCTATCTCTCTGCTTGCTTCTCTCTCCTTTTATCTCTTGTAAGATAAAAGGTGGTACAGGCCACACCCCAGGAAAACTCCCCTTACATCAGATCAGGGCTGTAACCTGAACAAGGGTGTTGCATTCTATCCCTAATCCTCTTTAACATAACCTAATCTTGCCTCATTAGCCACAGGCAGAGATCAGGATTTACAACACATAGGAAAATCACATCAGAGCACAAAATGGAGGACAACCACACAATATTGGCACGCATGGCCTAGACAAGATGACACACATTTTTGGGGGACACAATTCAATCCTTAACACATACATACATAGATTAATATTTAACATCCAGCTTCTTTTCTTTCATTAGGATTTCTAGTACTATTTAAAAATTTCTAAACCCCAGAGGTTTGCATAATCTGAATAAGCAAAATAATACACTAACTTTTTCAATATCTGCAGGCTGGAAAAATAAAACTAATTCTCAGTATTAAACATTTTAAATAACTTCTTAAAAATTGTCTTTTATTTCTTTGTTCAGATGACATTTCCTATTTTTAATCAAGGCTTTGACCTGGTTCAGTCATGGCCGAGGAAGTAACACTGGAAAAGACCCAAGTTTTCAGAAGTTGGGTGAACTGCCGCAGTAACTGAAAGGGGCCGCGTGGGAATTCCACGTTTATTGTCAGCTGTGTAGGCCTAGCGCCCTGGGTTTTGTGGTACTGTTAATGCATAGCTTGCATTGTTCACTTCTGCATGCTCCTATGATTCTGATTTACTTTCCTTCTCTCTTCTCTCCTGTTTTCTTCTGATTTTATAAAAATTTAAAATTAACCTAAGCTCCTCTTTGGGAGGTAGAACAACAAGTGATAAAATCTGAAGGCAGGACAACTGAACAAAGGATCTTCAAGAGTACCCGCAGAAGGTCAACATGTCTGGAATGAGGTCATTGTGCCCACCTCAAAGGGGAACTAACATTCCACAGATTCTTCAGACCCTGACCCTGTCTCTATAAAATCCTCTGATCGGCCTCCAGAGGGGGACGCAGATTTTGGAGGAGCTCATTCCCCTCTGTCTCCTGTATACCAATATACAATCAAACACTCTTGCTGCTCACCTCATCCTTGTCCCAATATTGGCTTTTGTGGCAGGTGGCTCACACCTGCATTTTGTGGTAAAAAATTTGGTGGCCCATACGGGGACCCAGTCGCTTGAGACGTGGTGGCTCCAGGGCGGCGCCTGGGGCTGATCGACAGTCCTCCAGAGAAGCGGCCACAAGGGGTTTCATTTACCTCTGGGAGGGGCCATCGGCCAGCCCCAGGCCTGCCACGGCACTGCCAGTCCCCAAACGCACTGAAAGAGGTGAGTCAAAGAAAGCCAGACTGGCATAGGAGGCATCCCAAGATGAGTTCGTGACTCCTCTCCCTGTTGTGCTCAGGGCCGGGGCAGATGAGGCAGGCCCGAGGTTTCCAGAGCAGAACCTGAGCCCTTGGTTTCTGAGACAGGTAGCCCCTCAGATGACCTATCCCCGTGAGTAGGATCACAAGAAAGGACTCGTGGTGACTCTAGAGTCTTGGTTTCAGGGTGTGTGAATGCTCCTGGCATTGTCTGAGAGCTTGAGGTCGCCAGGATCACCTCTGTCACCTGAAAAGGCTGTCTGAGAGGTTGAGGCTGCCAAGATTATCCCCGTCACTCTTTCAGGGATTTGTCTGTCTGTAGTGTGTGGTGCGTGATTCCCTCAGAGTTTCTGAGAGGTTGAAGCGGCTATAACCGCCTTCTGGCCTAGGGCTGGCCGGGTGTGAGATTGAAGGGTTCACCACGGTTTGTTTGCTGACTGTGCATGCATGTACTTGTCCCTGTGAAGTGCCAGTGTTCTTGTGTCGTCACTGTGTTAACCCTTACCCATATAAAACCTGTCACCAAATTCGTGAAGATTTTTGGTTCCAGTTTTTTTTAGTTCTGAGAAAAATATCTCCAAGGAAGTTGGGATCCCAGAATAGGAGGTAACCTAAGCTAGATATTATATAAAATGTTTTATTACAAAAAAAAGAATAATTTTGTCTTAAAGTAAAAGTAACAGTTCCAAAATAGTAAATAAGAAAGAAATTAGTTACCTTTTGCCCTTCAAAATGCCTAGGTCAACTTAAACATACGTAAATATCTTCCATGAGTCAAGAGAGTGAGGGTGGAGCAAGATCAGGCCTCCTCAGCCCCCAGACCCCAGTCTCCAAGGTTGTGTAGTTCCAGGGAAGCTTTTGAAAGACCTTTTCCAACTAGGTGGAGACCCTTTTTAAGACAAAAGATTAGAAAAATTGCTGCTTTGCTATAGTTATCAGAAATTGGGTAGATCCCAGTCATAAAAGAACTATAAACAAGTTCTCTCTATTATAGAGGAACTCTAAGAAGTCAAAAAAGAAATCACAATGAGACACACCTGAAACGGCCTGGAAAAATGTTTCTGGCAGTAGCCAGAGACTTAAGGTTATATCCATATCAATGAATTGGTCAACTGAGCAACAACTTTGTGATTTCCAAAGCCAGTTTATAAAATCTTTAAGGGTTAAAATTAGACTGGGAAAAATACGAGAAATAGTAAAAGTTAAATGAAAATTAGAATATTTAAAGACTCTTTCAACAACAGTTATGTTTTATCATATACAGTTTTAAAATAATTCCTAAGACATTTTATGTAACTTATTGATATTGAATTGAGTTAATAGATATTTGTCATAATTTAAGCTTATATACTTTGGCTTTTTATGCCACAAGAGGAAAAACGTATATATATTTAAGTCTGCTAATGAGTGTGTTCATTTTTGCCATTTTAAAATAATTCAGTATAAGAGGTATGCAACAAAGGCAACGTTTAAGAGGTTTATTGAAAAAGAAATTTATCTGATATGGTCAAAAGTTCTATCTGTCTGACTAAAGTTTAATGGTTTAACTTATACTTTATGAGATTTTTACGAGCTTTAATGCTAAATAGCATATAAAACAGAGAATCAAGTTTCTTGCTGTTAAAATAACAAAATTTTCTTTGATTTCTGAGTTGAAGGGTTAATTTATTCTTTGTGTAATCTGCCTTGAAGACAAAGGTTTGGTTTCTCATTAGAATAAGATTCCTGAGTTGAAAACCAAGCCACATGGCTTTAGGGGAAAAAAAAGCTAAGGTTTTTACCTTCAAGATCTTTGGTTAAATAACTTAAGTATTGTTTCTCAGTGACCTATAATCAACTCCTGACAACTCTGAAACTTCATGGAAAGCCACAAAAAAATAATTTTATAAAGGAAAAGGGTTAAAAAGGTTTATTTACCATGTTATAAATTATATGAAAAGTGTTGTCAAAATCAAGAGACATGCCTGATTCTCATTAGGTTAAAATTTATATGTTAGTATTTCCTCATGTTTTTGCCTGGTATTAGACAGCAAATACATAATATTATGTCATAATTTTATTATTATCTCTTTATTATTAACTTGGTCATAATTTTCTTTGTTTAGTCTTGTATTATCAAAGCCAATAGTTTGAGGAATTCACATCATTTACCTATGAAAGTTTTTTTTATTACTACTTGGGTTTTTAGAGACATGATATATTCTTAATATATCCTGACTATATGGTATTTTGTCTCAATATTATTATGTATTATATCTAAAGTTCTTTAAAAATATGGTTAATGGTTATATTTAGAAATATTTTTATCTAAAGTTTTTTTTAACTGATTTTATTTGGCCTTTATGTTGGGCCTATAATTAATTTCAATCAAATCTTTCACTATAAGTGTATTATTTTTTAAGTTAATCATGGCCATGTTAAGTTTTGTCATCTGCAAATAAGTTTTTACTTTGCTGATTTGCTAAAAATGTTTGACCAAAATATCTCAACAAGAAGACGAACTATATTGGACTTATGAAAAGGACTGTGACTAGACTCAATTAAAATTTCCAGAACTCTTATGCAGAAGCTGATGAGTTTGCAGACTGCTGCTGATCCACAATCACGTGGAACAGAAATTGACTACATAAGACTGAGTAAATGAAAGGATACTATGGGTTTTACATGGAAATAGCGCTGATGTTTTAAGGTCCTACTTTCTGGATATAAGAAACCATTTTCCTTTCTCCTAAATTATCTAACTAATGGGTTTAGATATTGTAACTCTTGAATTAGAAGTTCCTGTTGGTAAACTTAGCAAAGTTGTAAATATCTTAACCAGAAAACTGTCTGAAATTTGAGCTATGATTTTACAAAATAGAATGGTATTAGCCTTCCTGTTAGTCTCTCAAGAAAAAGTTTGTGCCTCAATAGATAAATGTTGCTGTATTTATATTAATACTCAGTCTGAGGTTTTGTAGAATGTAGTTGCTGCTGAGGCACATGAAAAGCAGTTACTGATGCTGCTTATGCATAAACAAACACCTATTATGGGGGAGGCCCATCTATCCTAGCCAAATCTCCTCTAGGCGGTATTCTAGCAAACTGGAAGAGGTATAGCTATGAACCTCTGACAAGAAAGAAAATGATATACTTATGTAACAATGTATGGCCCCAATACCAGCTGGGGGACCAGGAATATTGTTCCCAAAATCGGTCTGTGGCTTACAACACAATTTTTCAGCTTGACTTGTTTTGTAAAAGAAAAAGAAAATGGGATAAATTTCCCTATATTCAAGCTTTCAGGTCTATCTATCAAACTTTGAATCCCTCTAACCAGGTTCTTTCCAGGGAAAGCTGAAAGCAAAAGTGCTTCCTGAATCCTCACCTGAGGATCCCCTCTTAGAAGGAATGGCCCCAAGAACTACTTCGGCTCCCCCTCCCCCATACAGGGAAGGTGCTTTAGAAGCCAACAGGTCAGGTCGAGGAACGATGGCAGAATCCTCCACTGAAAGAACCAAGCCTGAGTCTAGTTCAGCCAGTTTGGGAGAAACTGATGAGGAAGGGAATCGAGAAGTAAGAGTCCAACTTGATCAGGTATGGTCTCCCCTCCCCACACCCGTCAGGGTACTGTTTTCGGTGAGGGTGCTGCCGGGGCTCAGGCAGGGCAATTTCCTGAGATAAGTTCCAGCCAGAGGAAGAACGATGTTAGTGCACACTCCTTTCTCTACCTCTGACTTGTATAACTGAAAGAATCACCTCCCTCCTTATCGGAGTAACCCAAATAGAATGGCAGTAGTTTTCTATATGAAGGATGCCACAAGGCGGGATATGCGGTGGTGACATGAACTGAAGTTTTAGAGGCAGCTCCACTTCCTGCTGGGACTTCGGCTCAAAAGGCCGAACTCATAGCCCTCAGGCGGGCCCTGTGACTAGGAGCAGGAAGACGCATAACTGTGTATACTGATAGTAAATATGCCCATCTGGTCCTTCACTCACATGGTGCCTTGTGGAAGGAGAAGGGGCTTCTGACATGTGTCAACAAAGAAATAAAACATGTACCAGAAATCCTGGAACTCATGAAGGCAGTTAATGATCCCCTTCAGGTGGCAGTGATATACTGTCCTGGACACCAGGGGGGCAATCTCCTGAGGCAGTAGGGAACTGGAAAGCAGATGCAGAAGCAAAGACTGCTGCAATGTGAGGAAATGGGATAGGGACAGAGATAGCCTTGATCCCTCATCTAGATCCTGCCAACCTCCCCACACCTG
Organism: Trichechus manatus latirostris; assembly: GCF_000243295.1. Taxonomy (NCBI): domain Eukaryota; kingdom Metazoa; phylum Chordata; class Mammalia; order Sirenia; family Trichechidae; genus Trichechus; species Trichechus manatus. The sequence continues at coordinate 2,709,768 of NW_004444182.1, forward strand.
TCTACACCACCCAGGACTTAGATAGGCATAAAGAATGGGGTTATCACCCCAATGCTCATTTGAAGTGGCTGCTGAACTCTGAAGGGAAAGTGTTTTTACCAGAAGCTGAAGTATATGGTATAGTATCAGCTCTACATGAAAGGACTCACTATGGAAGAGACGGGTCCAGCAGGTGGTCACCAGACCAAATCTCTTAAAACTATCTGGGATGTTACAAAAACGTGTCACTTGTGCGCAACGAACAATCCAAAGACTGTGGGAGTCCAACATGGGGGAACCAACACGGGAGAAGACTGGCAAGTAGATTCACAGTAATGCCCCAGGAACCTGGATATTTTAGATCTCTGCTGGTTTTTGTGGACACCTACTCAGGGTGGGTAGAGGCTTTCCCTTGTCAGACTGAGCAAGCCCAAGAAGTGACCGAGGCGTTACTCAAAGAAATCATACCCCGTTTTAGTCTTCCAATCTCAGTCCAGAGTGACAACAGGAAAGCTTTTATGGCAACAGTCACCCAAGAAGTCAATAGGCTTTAGATGTAACTTGGAAATTACACTCAGCCTGGAGACCACAATTGACTGGAAAGACTGAAAAGAGGAACCATACTCTGAAAAAGTCTTTGGCAAAACTTTACCAAAAGACAAACTCCACTTGGATACAAGTTTTTCCCATTGCCCTGCTCAGAATCTGGGTAGCCCCTTGGAACAGGCTCAAATTAATATATGTGACAACATTCCTGAAAAAGTTGACTTTCCCCACCTCAGTAATGACTGAGGTAGAGAAAAGAGACTGGATCCATTCTTTGGGAGCCGTCAGAAACACTGTTAATCAGTATGCTTCTTCTTGTTTGTCTTTTCCTTCTGATACTCTTCTCCACAGGTTCCAACCCAGAGATCAGGTCCTGTTGAAAACCTGGAAGAAACAACACCCGGAAGATCAACTGGCCCCTCAGTGGGAGGGACCTTTTGAAATTCTCCTGACCACCCACTCATCTCTGAAATTAGCAGGAGTAGCAGCATGGGTGCATCACTCGAGAGTAGAAGCAGCCCCGCCAGAGGAAGAGAAAGAAGCAGAAAACAAAGAGCCACCATACTCTTGTACTCCAATTCAGAGCCTGAAGTACAAGTTCAAGAAGCTTACAGTACAATGATTTAGACCTTATTTCCCTCTTTCTATTTTTCCAGGAGACCTGGACAGAAAGGGTGCTGGTGATCCTACAGGCAAAGTGGACACTGACCCTGCAAGCTGGGGACACTCTGACCCTCCCACATGTAGTCTCAACCCTAACTCCAGTAGGTCCAGTTAAGTGGACCATAGAAGAGCCCGAAAAAGGTACTGTAAGTATAGTGATTATTCTAGTTTGTTTTTGTGTTCCCTGTTTTAGGAGATTAGCAAAAGGAACTACAAATACCCTTAGGGCTAAAAAAATTTTTACCCTGGTAAGTCGGGATGCCCCTTTTCCAGGCTCTGGAAACACATGTCATCTAATTCACCAGGATACAGCCAACTTCCATTTTAACTCACCCCGGTCTACAGTCCCTAGTTGATACAGGGAGGTTTCACTAATCAGCAGGAAGTAGTTAGAGAAGAAGCGGTGCCCTGTCTCCCAATATTGAGAAACTTCCAATAAAAGGGGGGATTGAACGGGGCTGTGTGGGAATTTCACATTTATTGTCAGCTGTGTAGGCCTAGAATCCGGGGTTTTGTGGCATTGTTAATGCATAGCTTGCATAGTTCATTTTTGCATGCTCCTGTGATTCTGATTTATTTTCCTTCTCTCTTCCCTCCTATTTTCCCATGATTTTATAGAAGTTTAAAATTAACCTAAGCTTCTCTTTGGGAGGTAGGACAACAAGTGATAAAATCTGAAGGCAGGACGACTGAACAAAGGATCTTCAAGAGTAACCGCAGAAGGTCAACATGTCTGGAATGAGGTCATTGTGCCCACCTCAAAGGGGAACTAACATTCCACAGATTCTTCAGACCCTGACCATGTCTCGATAAAATCCTCTAATCAGCCTCCAGAGGGGGAGGCAGATTTTGGAGGAGCTCATTCCCCTTTGTCTCCTGTATACCGATATACAATAAAATACTCTTGCTGCTCACCTCACCCCTGTCTGTCTTGGCTTTTGCAGCAGGTGGTTCAGACCTGCGTTTTGCGGTAATATAACCAGAATGAGACAAATTATGTGTTGAAGCCCTGCTAGAAACATAATCTCCCTCTTAGAAAACAAGGGCAGTGTACGCATTGCATAGCAACCAAATCTCTTGCCTGTCATATTTTGTATTTTGTGCAGAGTCGGAAACAGCACTGCTCTGCTCAAATATGGTGGCCGACCACACTGATTTGAATGTGTGTCACTCTCCACAGTCCTGCCAATAATCCAATCTCATGCATCAGGCTCCTGAAAGGGCTCACTACACCTCTTCCGAGTCTCCCATTCCAGGACTTTAACCCATAATTTTTCCCATTCCAGTGACTGCTCCACATCACCTAAATTGTAAAAATTTGAGTCTGTTCCAGTTTTGCTTCATCGGCCATGAATGAACTAGCTCAAACTGGTTTGAAGCCCTGTTTTTAATTTAAACTGTTTTCAGAAAGGTAATTTTCTATAGTCTCAAAAATAAATCTTTTTTTCCCTTGAAGCCAATACTCTAAACTCACATACTCTCAAAAAGTTGGAAATAAATTAAGGAATAAAGTACCCAGAAGCATAAAATAATGCATTATTAAAACTTTTACAGTGCTATCTGGCCTTTATGGAACAATAGGCATGGAAGAACAGAAAGAGAGAGACTGTTCAACCTTTTATTTGTTCTTGGAAGAAAAGGAAGGTTTTAATTTTTATAGAATTCACAAATCCTTACAGCGTCCTTGAATGTAAAATGCAATGTACATCACACAAAGTAACTTTTATTTCTCTGTGGGTATTGACTGTAAAGCAAGGCAAAATTGTTTGAGAAGCAAAAGGAAAGTAGTGAACAACAACTTCTTAAAGTAAAAAGAATTCCATCGCTAATATTTCCAATCTAACGCATCTCTGAAGAAAGGAGATGATCAGTGCCGTTAAATGCTCTGTTGTATTTTAATAGAAACTTATTTCTCCTGGGTGGATCTCAGTTCTACTGTGAAGCTTCTAGGCAGTTCCTAGGTACCATTCTTTGTCTTAATGTTTTTGCTTCTGAACTAGATGGCCTAGAACACCTTAAGATTATTACTCTCCCAAAATTATTAATTAATATAAATATGACAAGACATTTTACTTCTTTCAAAAAGTTGTAGGTATTTGGAATAGCTGAGTCAGTAAAAACCCTAAAAAAAAGTTTCTCTGATAAATCTAGTTATTAGAATTTTTATAGATTTGACAAAGAATTTGCATTCAATAACTCTTGTCTTTTCAGATTTTCCTAGAATCTGTGAAACAGATGTTTTATAAATCTCCTGTCATACAAAGCCAATACATATTGACAGCCTACTGTGATCCATTAAATGTTCAATGACATATTAGTTTACTTTGACTTTATGACCATTCTAAAATAACAGAGTACATTATACACATTGATAATATAAACAAGCGTAAAGAGACAACTCAAGTTCCTTCAGGGGAAGACAACTAAATATGTTAATGGTATTAACTGCATATAAAATTGTATCTTATCTTTTGCCAGTCATTAACTACATTAAAGCAGATAAATTAGGGGATATCATCTATTTAATTATAGTTCGTTAAAATTTAGTTTTTCATTCTTATACTTTGCTTAGATACAATAATTTAAATTTTTAAAAATATTTTATTATACAAAATGCTTCACTAATACACACTGGCTCTATCAGTTAGGAAAATTTTTGTCAGCAAATAACTGAACACCTACTTAGCGATGTCTCAAATCACTAGGACATTTATTATTTTCTTAACAAGTACAATGAATGAGAAATAGACCACTTAAAAATCAAGTCATGATGTTTGTGATAAGAGGCATAGTTCCACAGTTAGTATTTTCTAAAGAAAACCTCTAATGTTAAATCAATATATAGATTTCCAGTGGATAGCTATACCAACCCAATCAATTACTCTATGTCATTGGAATCACATTTACAAAAAAAAAAAAATGGTAATATCAGTTACAATCTTCATAGGTATTTATTTGAAAAACTAATGGGATTATAGGAAAAATAGCTATTGTCACCTCTTAGTCTATTGGTGAATATGAATGCTTTATAAATTATCTCTTAAACTTTTGTAACAAGAAGTATACTGTCATATGGGAAATGGAAATGGTGATTAGCAGCTCTTTACTACTTCCAAATCTGCAATGTATGTATCAGCACTGCCTTATGTAAGTTTCGTACTAAGATTTATCTAATCAGTATTTTGATTTATCTCTGGTACTCCAATAATGCTGTTTAGTAATCTATTCAGTAATCTATTCTACCGTATTAAAAGATTCCATTTGCTATTCATAAAATAAAATGATTTCTCTTTGTGGTCGGGCAGAGGCTAAGTTGGCTTTCAGTTGTAGTTTCATTAATTGTATTTTTTAAAAAAATGCCTTCTGACTGTGGAAATAGATGCCTTGCATCTATTTGTCATATCTCTTTATTCTCCTTTAATCTTAACATTCCCTGATTTTTTTCTGTTGGCTTGATGCTGACATATTTGAAAAATGCAGGCTCCATACTTTGTAGAACATTCCTTGATTTGGGTTTGGATCATGTTTCATTATATTTAGAAACAGGTTATACATGCTTGGCAGGAAGAACACAGAAGTGATGTTGTGTTCTTCTCAGTGCATTACACCAGGAGGCACTAGATGACAGCTTATCCTTATCTTGTTCTTGTTGTTAGGTGCCATGGAATCGGTTCGAACTCATAGCGACCCTATGTACAACAGAATGAAACACTGCCCGGTCCTGTGCTAGCCTCACAATCGTTGCTATGCGTGAGTTCATTGTTGCAGCTACTGTGTCAATCCATCTTATTGAGGGTCTGCTTCTTTTTCACTGGCCCTTTACTTTACCAAGCATGGTCTCCTTCTCCAGGGACTGGTCCCTCCTGATAACATGTCCAAAGTACGTGAGATGAAGTCTTGCCATCCTTGCTTCTAAGAAGCATTCTGGCTGTACTCCTCATCTTAGTCATCACTAAATTAGTAGCAAAGGTGGTGTCTGCCAGACTTCTCCACTGTAAAGTTAGTTTTCCTTTGTAATTAATAAATATCCTCTGTGAGGAAACTTTGTGACTATGTAAATAATCTGTACATCATCAAACTTTGAATACTGGATTTAGTATCCACTGATAGTCTCCTGGCTTCATCATCCCTTCAGTATTTATTAACTGGCATTCTACAGCAAGGAATTCTTTTCCTTTCTCCCTAATTTAATTTTTTTTTTTTTCATTTATATTAGCCTGGACTCATAGATTTTGATTTCATTCAATGGCTTATAGTCCATTCTATATGTTCTTATCTTGCTGTTCAAATTGCAAAAGACAATTTCAAGTGGTTCAAAAACCATTGATAATAGTGAAATCTTCCTTAACCTTAATGCTTGAAACTATCTGGATCCTGGAGAACTTTACCATTACCATATAAAGAATGTTATCCACTGGCTCCATGGTGCAGAATCTGACAGAGGATCTCTTGCTACTCTCAGGTGTAGCTCTAGGTGTTTCAGGAGAAGATGATCCCCTCAACTGTAAAAACTTCAATGTCCAGAAACTCTGATTCAGTGTCTATTAGGAATTCTGCAAGAATATGCTTTCTTAACAAGAATGACTTACTATGACTTAGGTGATCGAGGGACCACATTCAGAGAAGACAACCTAACAGGTTTGTAGTGTTGTTGTTGTTGTTGTTAGGTGCCCTAGAGTTGGTTCTGACTCATAGCGACCCTATGTATAACAGAATGAAACACTGCCTGGACCTGTACCATCCTCACAATAGTTGTTTTATTTGAGTCTATTGTTGTAGCCACTGTGCCAGTTCACCTCACTGAGGATCTTCCTCTTTTTTGCTGACCCTCTACTTTGACCAAGCATGATGTCCTTCTCCAGGGACTGGCTCTTCTTCTCCTTTTTGTTTTTCTCCATTTCATAGTCTCTCATCTCTCCACTCCAGCCTAGCACTCTTTTTTGTTTGTATGTGTTTTTTGCTCCCATCCCTCTTTCCTCTCGCCCATACCCATCTTAGCTCCACACATCACAATCTCCCCCAACCAATCCTGCCTACTGTCACCGTGCACTGAAACACCACCAAGCAGCCCAGGCATCGCCTACCGGAACCTGCCCTGCACTGATTGCTGGCCCAGCCTGGTGGCTGCAGTAAGTGCCACAAACAACCCATCCCAGCAACTCCTCTTCAGCTAGACCTGCCCTGCTGTACCATATCTGAGCAACTGACCCTGCCAATTGGAGAAGGAGGCAAAAAATATTGTGCCCACAGACGAGCAAACAACAAAGAACACACAGCCTGCCTGCTCAGACATAGCCGAATAAAACAAAAAAGCAGGATGAAACAAACAAATCTACAATCAATAAATGAGGAAAATAACTACTGAATGCCCCAAAGACAGCAGACAATATCAAAACATTTACAAAAACAGGACAGGATGGTTACAGTAGGCGTCCAAAATAAAATAGCAGATGACTTTCCAGTAGAAGAAAAGGCACTAGAACTACCTGATAGGGAATTCAAATCTCTAATATTCAGAGATATACAAGAGTTGAAGCAAAAAGCAGACAAAAACGAGGAAAAAATAGACAAATTTATGGAAAAGGCAGACAAATTCATGGAAAATACATACAAAAAATTGGAAGAATTCAGGAAAATAATGCAGGAACAAACTTCCAAGATAAAGTCACAACTAGAAATCATACAAAAACAACAATTAGAAATCCAGAAGATAAACAAAAAGATTTCAGAAATGGACAGTGTCATAGTAGGGCTGAGGAGCACGATTGAAACAGGGGAAGACAGGATCAGTAAAATTGAAGACAAACACTTGGCTACAACTCTGTTTGAGGAAAAATCAGAAAAAAAGAACAAAGAAAAATGAAGAGACCCTGAGAATTATGTGGGATACAATCAAAAGCAAAAATCTTCGAGTGATCAGAGTCCCAGAACAGGGAGAGAAAACAGAAAACACAGAGGGATCACTGAAGATCTGCTGACAGAAAACTTCCCCAATATCATGAAAGGTGAAAAGCTGGCCATCCAAGAAGCTCAACGAACCTCATATAGGATAGACCCCAAAAGAAAATCACCAAGGCATATCATAATCACACTCGCCAAAACCAAAGACAAACAAAGAATCCTGAGAGCAGCTTTAGAAAAAACAAAAAGTCACATACAGAGGAGAAACAATAAGACTAAGTTCAGATTATTTGGCAGAAACCATGCAGACAAGAAGGCAATGGGATGACATACATAAAACCTTGAAAGAAAAAAAATTGCCAGCCAAGAATAATATATCCTGCAAAACTCTTGTTCAAATATGATGGTGAAATCAGGACATTTCCAGATAAACAGAAATTAAGGGACTATGTAAAAACCAAACCAAACTTACAAGGATTATTAAAGGGTGTCCTTCAATCTGAAAACAAACAAATCAGCTCACAGGATGAATCTAGGATACAGGATCATACCAGCCAGATACCAATTTAGGAAATGAACTCTCAAGGACTATACAAAACCAAAAGAAATGCAACATGGAATGAGAGCAGTTAATCTGTAAATGACAACAACAGAACAATAAAAGAGGGAATAAATGGTGTAGGTATAGAACCTTCTAATGGAGAGGAAGGCAAGGTGATGCAAGTAATAGCAGACAGCTTCAAACTTAGAAAGATAAGGGTAAATTTCATGGTAACCACAAAGAAAGTAAACAAACCTACTCATTAAAATAAAGAGGAAAAACATAAAGTCTC
>NW_004444182.1:2717789-2718827 GCF_000243295.1 Trichechus manatus latirostris
AAATGACAGCAATAAACTCACACCTATCAATAATTACACTGAATGTAAATGGCCTCAGTGCAGCCATAAAGAGACGGAAAGTGACAAAATGGATAAAAAAACAGGATCCATCAATATGTTGTCTACAGGAGACATACCTTAGAAACAAAGACGTAAATTTATTAAAAATCAAAGGATGGAAAAAAATATATCAAGCAAAAACCTACCAAAACAGAGCAGGAGTGGCAAAACTAATCTCAGATAAAATACACTTTAAAACAAAATCCACCATAAAACACAAAGAAGAACACTATATAATGATTAAGGGGATGATCCCTCATGAAGATGTAACGATAATAAACATCTACGCAACCAATGACAAGGCTCCAAAATATATAAAATAAACTCTAACAGCACTGAAAAAAGAAACTGACAGTTCCACAATGCTAGTAGGAGACTTCAACACAGCACTCTCGGTAAGGGACAGAACATCTAAAAAGAAACTCAGCAAAAAGAAAGAAGACCTAAAGGGTGCAATCAGCCAACTTGACCTCAGAGACATATATAGAACACTCCACCCTACAACTGCAAAGTATACAGTCTTTTCCAATGCACATGGAATGCTCTCCAGAATAGACCACAACTTAGGCCACATAGCAATCCTCAACAAGATGCAAAAAGTTGTGATAAGGCAAAGTATCTTCTTTGACCACAATGCTATCAAGGTAGAAATTAACAACAGAAAGAGCAGGGAAAAAAAAAAAAAATCAATTACATGGAAACTGAATAACACCCAGCTTACAAACCACTGGATAATAGAAGAAATCAGAGATGGAATCAAAAAATTCCTAGAATCAAACAAGAATGAAAACATATGATAGCAAAACCTTTGTGATACAGCAAAGGCGGTCCTCAGAGGACAATTTATAGCAATAGATGCACACATCAAAAAAGAAGAAAGGGGCAAAATCAAAACATTAACTACACAACTCAAACAAATAGAAAGAGAACAGCAAAAAGAGCCCACAGCCACCAGAAGAAAGGAAACAATAAAGATCA